>NC_143161.1:5046293-5122544 GCF_041381405.1 Jatropha curcas
GCTATGGGCAGAAGAACCAACCAGACCTTGACCCATAGATATCATAGTAATTGTTGCTTGGCAGTGTATCATGTTCCTCTAGTTGTTCATCAATATCATTGGTGGTACTGTCTATAGCAACTTTACTTTCCATTGCACCAGAGTCTGGTGAATTTATTGTCTCGGGAACGTCTTCAAGTCCGTTGATTCCTTCATTTTTATCCGATTGTTTGTGGTGTCCCCTTAAAATATTAAAAAAGAACGGGAAGTGCTTGGCCAGTCTGGACAATAAGCTACTTCTCTGAGGAGTCTGCACTTTGTTGCAACTGGTATTGACATAAAAATTACATCAGAACATATTAACAAGAATCCACAACCCAGCCAAACATTTGATTCATAATCTGAAACTGAAAATTAGCACATTTTAGTCATTGGACAGCCAAACACTAGATGCAGCAAGGAAGTCCAACAATTAAATTAAAGACCATAAAAGCAAGCAATAAATAATGAACAGCAACAACTAAAATTGCAAAGACCAACCCTTCTTACATTTTTATAATTAACATAAGAACGGTCTAGAAGGAAAAATTTGTTACGATTTCTCGATGTCTAAGATATTATGAACTATTCTCATATGTCAATAAAATGTTGAGATTATATGAGGTAAATTTGTCGCCTGAACTAAGTCAACTCAAGAATGATACAATCTAAAACTTTTGGAAGACAGTATTAAGGGTATTAAAACTCTCAACATATACCAACTGCAAATTAAGAGTTCATCACTTAGCATTTGTATCTTCTAAAACAAGGATTCTTACCCTACAACAAAAACTGTTGTTACTATCATGTTGGGATCCAGGTTAGGTTCATGAATTGTAGAAATAATAATTTCCCCAGTATACTCTGCGGATTGCTGAAAAGTAAGCAAAGGAGCATTGACATCTTCATTTTCGATAAAACCCGAACTTGCAATGATGCATATGATGATGCCATTAATATTCTGTACAAGATAACAAATCAATTATATGGGCAGGCATTAGAATAGTAGCACAAATTTTCCACAAGAAAGAATGGTTATTTAGTTCTTGTAAAAATGACTTGAGATAAGAAAAATTTGAGACAGTAATTAAGATAACAAAAAGAAAGCAACTGTTTCTAGGATGCATAATATGCAATCTACTTTGATTAAATTGAAAACTGCATAATTATTCTCTGAAGTTTACTTTAATCATACCTCTAAACCAGCACCAATGAAAGGGGAGTCGTATAGAGCCTGTAAAATTGAACTTTTAATGCTGTTACCAGCTCCAAATCCAATTTTTGCTTCTTTGTAGCTTTCCAGAATCTGCATATGGTTGCATTAGCCAACAATGGTCAAGCAGCACCATAATATAAATAGGAAAAGAAACACAATAAAGTCTAGGAAAAAGAAAAGTTATATTTTCAAGTTTCTTCATGCATCCATCAGTTATATTAGAAATAAGAATGCACAATAAATGGATAAGCCTGAATCCAAAACAGCAGTAAAGATATAGAAATAATCTAAATCACTAACTTGCATTGACATCAACCCTTACTTTTATAATGTCTGAAACCTCGAGTTCTTTAACATTATTATGCAGAACACCAATTACTTTCTGGTGCATCTCCTGAAAATTTCCCAGAAATTGCCAAGTCACAGGAAGTACAACGGAAAATTTGGCAGCAAAACAGAAGATATACATACTGAGATGAGAACTGAGATGGCATTTATGGCTAACAAAACAGCAGTATTTGCAGTCTTCAAAGCCTCATCTAGAGTGACCAAATCCTTTTTGAGTAGTGTGTCAGTGTCAATATCTGCGAATTACAAGAAACAAGACAGTCCTCTTTCAGCTTATTAATTTACTAGTAGCACCATTTCCTTAAGTGATCGTATACTTTTGATATTGAGGCAAAAAAATTTAACTGAAAACAGCAATGAGCGCTGAAACAGTATTTTGCTTTTACGTTCATGTAATCAGCAGCTTGTATTTCAAGAAGTTATCACACTGAACAAAGTACATCCAGACCTCATTTGCAAATTCCTTTGATTCCTACTGTTATTAATTAAATAATCCTCAACGCATAACATGCACATTAATAATAACTCAAGTACAAGTGAAAACTGTGAGATTTAGACCTCCACTATGTAAGAGAGGAAGGAAAGTGTATCAAGTCAATAGGATGGTGCATGGACAGATACATAGAGGAAACTTTATCTTACAGCTACATTTCCTTACAAACAAACACAGTCAAAAGGTGGATACTGAAATTATATAATTCAAGTATCAATTCAAGAGCACATATAATAGAAACATAATACAGAGTATCAAAGCCCCAAAAGGCAATTATCCCCATCATCCCCAATATGAGTAAAACTCTGTTTATCACCAAAATATCTTGTTATCAAAAGATAAAACACATCACTCACCAATGCAAAAATTTGTATGCTCTTGAAGTTTTCCTACCAAATCTTCCAACTGCAAAGTGGAGCAACAAATTATAATTTAAGGCAAAAACTCAACAATGAGGCAGGGGAGAGAATACCATCTAGAAATGAATTTAAAAGTCAATTGAGCACAAACTGAAGAACAAGTGAACACCAAATAAATAACGTATCACAACTTTGACTAGCTTAAAAGTGAAGCACGATAGAAACCTATATGGACAACAACAACGACTAAGCCTTAGTCTCAAACTAGCTGGGGTCGGCTATATAAATCTTTTGTTCCAATATTCACTCTAATCAATATCAATGCAAAGCAAAGTTAGTCAAAAAAAATTTTGAAATACTTTTTGTAAAAAAGATTTTCGAAGGAGAATTTTAAAACCATTTGATACATTAATAAATAGAACAAAGTATAAAATAAACGATGATAACTAACTAAGGACTATTACATGTCTTTTATCTCCTTTCTATTCTGTTCATAGCTATATCCTCACTAATATCTAAAGATTGCCAATCCTTCATGACCGCTTCCATCCAAGATGTTCTAGGTCGACTTCTTCCCTTTTTAGCACCCTCCACTACTAAAGTATCACATTTACGAACCAGGGCATGTGGCGGTCTACATAATCCATGACCATACCATCTAAGGTGTCTTTCTCTCACATGGACACTTAAATTAAAGTAATACTTGTCATAAGGAGTGGACAGTGTTTTGTTTTAAAGTGATGATAATTACCAATGTGGGAATTTATCTCCAGACAGGATGGAATGGAGGATAAGAATTCACATCAAAAACTTGAATTGGTTTTGGTTAAGATTTAGCTTAATTGAGTTCAAAGGAACACTTAACAACATATTTTTTTTCCTTGATATTATTATGAATTTGTACTGTTAACTGGAAGTTAAATTTATAACAAACTTATGGATAATGTATTGGAACTTCATTTGCATTTATGGACCTACCTAGAATAGATCTTGTCTGAAGTTTCCTATAACTACCAACAATTGAAGTCCAGAATTATGCCCTTCGATTATTAGTTCTTGAGCATGATCCAAATCCCATCCAATAAAATATTACAACAATAATCGATCTATAAAGTGGGACACATAGTATCAACTTCAAGTTCCAAGCTGGCTCAAAACATCAACATTTGATTCTAGCATAGAAGATGAAAAAAGTAAAATAGGATGTCTTCTAGCGGATTCTTTTTATATTTTTTGTTTATTTTATTCTTTGTTATATAGAAGCAAGCCATATCAACAGTTCCCCAAGTATGCCCTACCTCATCTTGGCGCCTTTTTCCTTCAAAGCTGAAAGGTCTCAGAAAAATAGCAATGGCAAACCCATTTCTGGACTTCACTGTTTTAAGTAGATCAACTGCTGCAACATGATCCGAGCCATATCCTGCACTAGCCACCTAGCATGCCCAAAAGCAAACATGCAAAAGAGGGGAAAAAAAAAAGAAAAAGAAAAGAAAAGAAAATTCAGATCTCAATTCCATACCACCCAGATCAGAAAGTGCTGGGGAAGATTGACTAAGTTCAGATTCATATTCAGATTCAGGATATAGGTATGACATGAACACGTTATTTATCAAAGAGACAAAATCTGAGTAGCATAAAATGCAGGTACCCTAGGATTTATAAACGTTTTGGGTTCACACTTCACCTACACATGCATATAAAACATACATGCGTTACTTTTAGTGATAATACTTTAATCACACAATGACCCTAATATGTATATCAAGAGAATTACAGCATTCACAGAAAGATGGAAAAATGTTACAGTGATGCTTTACCATTAATGGATAAGCAACACTATTGTACTTATGTTAATAATATTAGAGTCCATCCATCATTTGTCTTTCAGATTTTCATTTTGTGAATCTTGATTTTTCATTACAATTGCACTTGTACAACGTTTCCTCTAAGGCTCTAACAAAAGACAGCCTAATAATTAGTCTAGGTTAATCAAAAGACAGCCTCAGAATTCATATTATTCATAATATGAGCCTGATAGGTGAGGAATGTACAAACAAGGATAATAGCCCTTGAACATGACTGCAGAAACTGAGATGGTTCCAAAATCCTTGGATTAAGATCTGCAAAAATAAACAAAGAGGCATTGAAAAATTAGGACTAGTCTATGTATTACCGTGATATGAAAAGAGTAATACAGAGACACATTTTCTTCTTTCATGATAAAAAGGAGAAGAGGAGGGAAATAGAATAGAGCGCAAGGTAGCTCCACTGGTAACACAAAAAATCCAACATAAGATGAAATACAATTTCTTCAGTGGTGAAAACATTGATTCCAAATGGACCAAGAATTAGCAAACGAAGAAAGAATCAGATAGCTCCACAAGAATACCATAGTAATAAACTACTCAAAAGAACTAAGTAGAAAGAATCATGAACTAAACACTGAGAAAACGTGAACCTTGTCCAAGAAATCTTTCTTGTAATTGAACATTCAGAGGATCTTTGACTTGAATATTCCTGCGAAAAAATTGATTTGCCCATAGCTTAATGAATAAGAGGCATTTCAAAAGAACTCTTGCACTGAAAGTAAAAACAGAATACCCTATGGACTAAAAATGAGCGAACTTGTTGGGAACTCGAAGCAATTCAAAGGCATTATATGAAGACATATTTAGTACTAACCTTCAATAAGAAATGCAAATTCATAAATTACAAACCAAAACACAGGAACCAATTGGGCATTTACCAGAATCGCAAAGACGATGTTAACTGGAAAGGCGATTCCCAGCAGAAATCAAGAACAGCATCCTTTCTGCTTCCAATACCAATCACTTCCACGAACTGAGAATTCCCCAAAAATCTCACTCCATCTCCATCTCTATCTTCTCCACCATTTTTATTTTCTAAACTCATCGAAATTCGAAGAGAGAACTTATACTTTCTACAATTGAATCTCTTACTCAACTTTACGCCGCCTCCAAAGAAGCGGCCATACAAGACGCATTGTGAAGATGGAGGACAATCAGGAACGCGAGAAACTGCTTTGAAAGTTGTGAATACAGGAACCTCCATTACAAAGGGCATCGCTGCTCAAATCTCTAGCTGTAGTAAGAGAAGTATATCGACATTAGTGATTGCACCAGTTGAGCTTTTAGTAATCGATTACTGAAGGCCAAACCAGAACCTCCTGTACTTCAATTAAGCATCATTTTTTCTTGGAGCTGGAGCTGCGCCTACCACTCAAGGCTCTTCGCGTCTGCATGGTTCTTATCGCGTAGCTAATTCAGTAATATCAAAGCCCAAACAGAGGATTAGAGGAGACAGGATGTAACGGGTCGGGTTTTAACGGGTACCTAACCCGATCTGATGAATGGATTCGGATAATGAATAAATGGATTCATGTCGTGTTTGGGTTGAAGTCAAACTTAATGGTACAGAAGCTACACATTAATCAAATTCACTGTCGATTTATTTAAGAATTTAGGCTGATAATAAGTTGGGTTACCTTTAATACAACACAGAATTCTTCACATTTCTCGATATACGTCATTTACTATCTCTGTTCTATAATATTTATCACATTTAAAAAAATAATTTTTTCAAAATACTTGTTACATCTGTGGTTTTAAAGAATAATAAATATTTTTTTTCATATTTATCCTTTCTATATATGACAGATAATTATTACTTTAATTTAATAATTTTTTTAAAGAATTAATATTAAATTAAAGATAATATAGTCAATCTAATTAATAATTTATTATAACTTAGACAAATTTTATAATTTTTTAAAGGACGTGAAATTCCGAACGAGACAAATATTATAAAACATATATAGTAATCAATTTTTATATTTTTCAATGTAGAATTATCCAAAATACTTTGATTTTTTTTGAAGGGGCAATTAGATCATTTAATAAGCATATAATGGCTTAGTATAGATCCATCAAATTGCGATCAATATATAATATAACTATATATTATAAAGAAAGAAGGAATTTTAAGTCAAATATTTGAGTTTAAATTAATTTAATTGTCTTAATTAAAAAAATATTACATTAAAAAATATAATGATTTAATTGCATAAATACACTGCAAATGTTTTAGCCATATGTTGAATAAAAAATTATACTCATTTTTTAATATTTTAAATAATTTATTTTTGAAGTTTATAATTTTAGAAGTATTTCTTGGAAAAAAAGTATTTATAAACCTATTATTTTTAACTTGCCACTTTTTATTAAAAAAAAAATCAATTGTTTGCTAAATAATTACAAGTGCCAACATTCCAATAAATGTTTTGCTAATTTTAAGAAAGAAAGAAATATCTGAAATAACATAATAAAGTATTCTTTGTATAATTATTTGGTAAGGAGACATTATATTTGGGAAATAGTTTGTACTTACATATAATATTTTGTTTTTTAGTTAGTAAAATCTCCCTGATGCTATCTTACCTTTAATGTTTACATTGTCATTAAAAGAAAATCTGAATCATTAATTTCTCAAAAAGCTACAATGTTTACATAGAAATTATGTTTTATCATGTACTATGTGGAAATCTGACAATTCATATCATTTATTATTATAAGATCTACAATGAAATGGTTGAATTATTGTAAATACTTTTATAATTATGTACATTTCCCACTCCATTTCTTTTATTTATTATTTTCAACCTTATATGCAACAAAAATTTATCTGTTTTTTCAAAAATAGACTAAGTATCGAAATTCCTCTAAGAGTTTCTTCGGTAAAATTAATTGTTTTGGTAGCATTTAGCCATTGTTGTTTTAGTAGCTTTTCATAAAACGCTAAAAGCTAAACGTTATAAAAGTTAAACGATATCTTAACCTCTCTAAAAGTTAATTCAAACGATATGTTATTGAACACTAAACGTTTTGACTGCTACTTCAAAAATTGTCTCAAATACAGCCTAAAAAAATTCATCACTTGAACTATAATAACATGGTAAATTTTTATTGTACACATGTCTCTATACTAAGACAAACGATATCCATTTAAAGCTATCTCAGAATGACAACTCTAGATTTTCAGATAAATGTAAAATAATGGTATTGTTAATATCATGAATCATGCTCCTCTTTTTATTTAGATTCGATAGGTCACCGTGAATATATTTTTTCGGTATTTGCATTACCCGATTTATTGAATAATTTCTCAATTAGATTTACTTTAGTAAAATTATACTTGTAGCAGGAAAGAGCTAATTGCAATTCCTAATGCCTAATGGGACTGATTAATTAAGATATGCGAGACGAGGAACGAACTACTTCGAACCTACGAATTTTCCTTGCTTGCCCGAAAGCATTTCTTTTCCTTCCCTTATTCAATGATAGATAAAAGATGCGGTTATAAATCAAACATTACAAGGGTAACTCCTCTCATGTCGTGATAGGCAAGTCCAGCGATTATCTAATAGAGATAGATTGTCAAATATAGTATCTAAGATTAAGAGACATGGAATAAAAGTTCCAAGGTGGAGAATTTTATATCTACTGGCTGCTTTTAGACCCCTTGTTTTCCTTTTTTATTATGCAGTAAATGAGTCTTACCACTCAGCTCTTCCATCTTGTTTTCCTTATTCCGATTAGATAGTGACCAGAATCAGGAATACTAGTAGTGAGAAACGAAAGAGGCTCTTTCTTTCATGGTAGGAGATATTTGGTTTTTTTTGAATATTCCGAAGATTCATTAACTCTGCATAGCTCGATTCATAAGAAAAAAGTGAATCTGCTTGAACAGGTATGAAGTTTCATCTCCACTTTTTAAAATTTTTTTATGTTTAATTAGTTTATTTACAAGGGTTAACCGTTTATAAGAGTTAACTTTAATTTTTAAAAGCTAGTTCAAATGTTATGTTACCGAACACCATAGAAAATAGAGTTTAGTGTTTTGACTGCTACTTAAAAAGTGATTGCCCAGCATAGCATAAAAAGCATTCATCACCTTACTATGATAAAATAGTAAATTTTTATTGTACATGTGTCGGTGCCTCTACACTCGCTATCTCAAAATGGCGACCCTAGATTGTCGGACCCTGGTTTTCAAATAAATTTAAAATAATGGTATTGTTAATATCATGAATCATGCTTTTCTTTTTTTATAGAGTCAATAGGTCACCATAAATATATATATATATATTTTTTTGGTATTTATATTACCGGATTTATTGAATAATTTCTCAATTAGATTTACTTCAATAAAATTACATGGTAGGAGATCTTTAGTTTTTGTTGACTATTCCGAAGATTCATTGACTTTTAATAGCTCGATTCAGAGGGAAAAAATAAATCTGCTTGAATAGGCATGAAGTTTCATCTCCACTTTTTTTTCGATTTTTTTATGTTTAATTAGTTTATTTACAATGGTTAGCTTTTTATAAGAGTTAATCTTAACCTCTAAAAGTTAATTCAAATGTTATGTTACTAAACATTATAAAAAAATAGTGTTTAACATTTTGACTATTACTTAGAAAGCAGTTGCCTCATCACTTACTATGATAAAACAGTAATTTTTTATCGTACACGTGTTTTTACACTCGGACAAATGATATTCATTTTTAAAGCTATTTTAAAAATGGCAATCCTAGATTTTCAGACCTAGTTTCTGATAATTTTAAAATAACGATATTGTTAATATATGAATCATGCTCCTCTTTTATATAGATTCGATAGGTGACCATAAATATATATTTTTTGGTATTTATATTACTGGATTTATTGAATAATTTCTCAATTAGATTTACTTTAGTAAAATTACATGGCAGGAGATATTCGGTTTTTGTTGATCATTCTAAAGATTCATTGACGTTAAATAGCTTGATTCAGAGGGAAAAAGTAAATCTGCTTCAACAGGTATAAAGTTCCATCTCCACTTTTTTTGAATTTTTTTTATGTTTAATTAGTTTATTTACAAGGGTCAGTTCAAACGCTATATTACCGAACATAATAAAAAATAGAGTTTAACATTTTAACTACTACTTAAAAAGCGGTTGTCGAATATAGACTAAAAAGCATTCATCACTTAAGTATGATAAAATAATAAATTTTTATTGTACACGTGTCTCTACACTCGGACAAATGATATTTATTTAAAGCTATCTCAGAATAGCGACCCTTAATTTCTAAATAAAATTAAAATAATAGTATTGTTAATTTCATGATATGCTCTCTTTTTATATACATTCAATAGGTCACCACAAATATATTTCTTACATGGTAGAAGATATTTGGTCTCTGTTGATTATTCTGAAGATTCATTGGCTTTGAATATCTCGATTCTGAGGGAAAAAGTAAATTTGCTTGAACAGGTACGAAGTTTCATTTCAATTTTTTTGAGTTTCTTCCATCTAATTAGTTTATTTATAACTCAATTGCAATTTGAAATCTCAACCATTAATTTAAGTAAAATTTATGGTGCTCGATAAGGGAAAAGTTGTTAGTCTAAGTTACGATAATTAGATTATATTCTTCTATATTGTTTTTTTTTTTTTTTTGGATACATGAGAAGTCTAATAGACTGAAATAATATTGTGAGCTACACAGCAGGAGTCAATCCTCCCTTTAAGATAACATACACCAAATTGGTGATAATTTTTGTGGTGGAGAGGACTGGAACGGGAGACCTCAAAACCTCTCACTTCTCACATTTCTACGAAAAATAGGAAGATCAATCAGACCACACCTGATTGGCTTCTATGTTGTTTTATTAATTTAGTTTTATGACAAATGAAATTGTCTACCGAATAAGAATTTGATTAATCTGGTTGTCTTGTAGTGTTAAAGTGTTAAAATGCCTTAAAAAAAATTCCGCTTTACAAGGACATTTTGAGTATTTGACTTGCATGTCTAATTAACATTTTTTCAGCCTTTTTTTTTTTTTTTGAACGAAGGTAAAGCCGAAAGAAAAAAAAAAAAAAATTTGTGTGACATATTCTTCAAAATTTTACATAGCGGCCTATTATTATTGGTTTTTTTTTATAAGGTGACCTAAAGAATAACATCTACCCTTTATATTAGGAGGGATTTGGAATGAAAATTTTCAGCTCAAATTATTGGATTTATGATATTATTTTTAAGAAATAATATTACTTAATTTCATAAAAATAGATTATACTATATGTATAATTAAATCTATAATTCATATAAAAAATAATTTCAAAATATTATCCTATTCCTATTTACCTATGTTTTTTTATATTTATTTAACGGAAACTTCAACATCAAATATTATCAAACACTAACATTAGTTCTTACATTTTATATGTTAAATTTATCCCTTCAATTTGGTTAAAAATGTGTGTGTATATATATATATATATATATATATATATATATCACATGGAATCTTTTTATCATCAATAGATATAGATTAATAGACATATTAATTAGGCTTTAGTGGCAGAGAAATAGCGGAACAAGAAGACTGAGCAAACTAAAACATATGTTGTTATTCCACGTTGGTTTGGGAGGATGTTTTTATTCAAAATATAAAATTTAGACAATTCTCCTTTTCTTGAACTAATTTTTGAAAAGTGAGTTGAACTGCGTTCATATTGTAATATGATATTATATTAAGACTTTATTATAATATAGTTGAATCTCCTCACCTTAAAAAAAAGGTCTAACACATGTCAAAAGGGTGTTAAATTTTTTTAAAACAAATTATGTTTAGGAGTACATACTTTTTTCTGATCGTCTTGAGAAGCTTTATTAGTGGATTGTTGATGGCGTTACAAGTGCAGCATATACTCTAAGTGCTGCATTTAAGGTTTTCTTGCCCTTCTTTTTATACAAAAAAAGATTCAAAAAGTTTCACATAGTATGAAAAAGGAAAGATAAGATTAATAAGTAGCAAATCGACGCACGCATATGTGTAATGATTGTGCATCATAAATTATAAGAACAGTGCAGTCAGAAAATGAGTCTTGATATTGTCAATGGGGTTTCCTTGCGGTTGCGGGCACTGAACTTTCGTTGTCCCTTCCAATCAAGCTTGTCACCTTTATTCCGAACCAATTCGCTTGTGATTTTTTTGTCCTGTACGATCTCAGTTTTTGGAGCTTATCTTCCGAGAAGTTTCTATTACTTTCATAACCTGTAAAACTTAATTGCTCCTCAATCTTTGATCTGCCAAATCCCTTGCATGCATATTTCTAAAGTCAAAAATGACAGAAAGAGTTACAAATGAATGCATATTTCTAACATTCAGATTTGGCATTGTAGGCATCCATTAGTTATTTTTTTAATAGTATAATGATCACAGTAGAAATAACCTTCCTTTCTAATTAGTTAATCATATGCTAGTTGGACTAAAAAACTAATAGCTAATCTATCATCAAGTTGTCGTTTAATAGAATTGAAAACTTCAAAAATAACAAACTTGAGTTCAAAATTTAATCTGTGGTTAGTAAAAGAAACCATTTTCAGACAAAGTCAAATTTCATAGGCCTTATTAAATCCGTAATGACCAATCAGTAGCCAATCATACAATCTAATTATCTCAATAATTTAGTTTAGCCATAGTAAAAACAAACTAGGCCTCCTTTTACAATATCTAAACAGAAAGCCCACCCTAAGCCCAAAAGGTTGGGTCGTAGAATAGCCCTCTTTCACTCTTAAAAAGTTTTCGTTTTGAAATATATTAGACTGAATTTTTTTTTTAATTTTAAATTAATTATTTATCCTTCAAATTTTAAACAAAATTACTATATATATTATATCATTACTGTTTGATAAAATTACAGGTTCGTTTTGTAATTTAGCTCCACCAAGTTATTTAGTCCTTTCTTAAAAAAATATCATTTCTGCCAAAGTACAAAATAATAACACTATATTAAATATAAATAACTAAACATTTAAATATTACAAGATGTTTAACATTAAAAAGCACTTTTTTTTATAGGAAATGATTAAATAATTTAACAATGTTAATATTAGAGACGGATAATTGATTTCGCAAATAATTAAAAAAATTATAATTTAGACTAACTAAATGATTAAATAGTTTTTTTCAAAAAAAAAAAGATTAAATAGTTTTTTTTTTTTTTCTTTCAACATTTGACTTTGAAGGCAAGTTTACTTATAATATTTACAAAGTTTAATTACGTAAGGACAGAAAAGGAAATAGGGGAGAAGTTGCTGGCAGTATCGGTAAAAGTAAAGATAGGACGCCGTTTGTTAAAAACTAAAATACAGCTGTGTCCTTATTTTATGTTCCAACAGAACCCGTTAGTCGCCGTGGCGTCAACAGACTGTTTTTGTGTTGTCACTAATAATATCCATTTGCTAGTCTTTTACAAAAATTGCTACACTCTGTCTCACTAGATATGTAAGAAATAAGAATCTATGATTTAGTTAATTGTTTTTAGATTTTGATAATACATCCTTATTTATTTAAAAATTAGAAAATAAAAATGAATGTTATAATAATAAATAATAAATAATAATTAATAATTAGAGGCAATACTTAATTCTGTTTCTTATAATCTAAGGAATTGAATGTCTAAATTCCGAGCAAGGCTGAAATTTGAACTTTAACTTTAAATTATATATTGACAAAAAATAAAATTTCTTGAGTTAAATGTATATATTTTTAAAAAATGAATTTTTTTAAGTATCGAAGAAGGTGATTTAAATTTGAATTTATTGTCAACTCATAATACACTTACCACTAAGCTATGTTTTACGATGCTTAAAAAATAGATTTTGACTCTTACTTGTGTGTTTCATATTATTTCTATTTCTGATTTTTTAATCTAAATTGATTTCTTGAAAATGGAGTTTATTCCTTATTATGAAAACTTATACTTTTCCTTTAAGGTAGCAAATAATAAGTTTACTAGTCTTTTGTTATATTTAAAAAAAAAAAACAAAAAAACAAAAAGGTGTTAAAACTTTTAAATCTCAATTAGTAATAATGTTTTTTAATAATTAAAATTTGAAATTACAGATAGGTTTTGAAGTACATGCATGCTTTTCATGTTTTACAGTTACAACAATAAATTCGTCAGCCCACTAGTTATTCATTGGTCAAAATTCTATTTCCTAATATAAAAATTGATGGGCTAATTAAAAAATTAATGGTTAATTAGACAAATTGTAGTGGGCCCATATGTAGTAATTTTTCAAAAGTGTATACCATTATGGTGGGGTTATCAGCTAGGCTAGCATATCAACGAGTAATTATGATATGACCTGTCTTGTAAGTTACATGTAAGACTTTACAAGAAAGAAATTAATTTAGCATCTTGACATTCTTTATATGATATTTTTTTGGTCAAACACCAAAATTTTTGATATCTTTTCACTAGATGCATTCATGTATTTGAATATTTGCTTTTGCTGTCCTAATAATTTAAGCGTGTGTTGTAGTTTTCTATTTGATAGCTACTAGTGCCTTCCTCTTAAAATATAAATCAGAGTAATTAATTTTTTAAAATTATAATAAAATTAAGCATAAAAAACTAACTGTTATCCACATAATTACTCCTATCTCATATTATATTTAATATAAATAAAAGTAAATTGAAAAAAAAATCTTTTATTACTCTTGAAAATATTCAAATTAACTTATATTTTAAGACATTTTAAGACGACGCAGTTTATCGTATTTAAAGTCCAATATGTAGTACATAAAACACAGCAAAAGACAAGCTTTATGTATTAAATTAATATGCATTATTGAAAAATATATAAATATATATATATACTTGTCTTCTATTGAAAATTAAAATAATACTCTGTCTCTATTAGAAAGCAGAATGTCTTGATCGAAGTTGCAATGAGATTCGAGGAATATATTATCTTCTTAAAATATGTTGTATGAGTATAGTGTATCCCTTACACATACTTTGTACTTGCTAGCTAGTATATTTAAATTAATCTCCCCTATTTAATTTCAACCCATTTCATTACACATATATTGATTCTTGCTTATATTATATTAACACATTTTTTAAATTGAGATTTGTATTAAGGTTATAATGGTAAATCATAACCTAATTAAAGAAAATAAGCTGCAGATTTTATTTTTAAAATAATATTTAGTATTTTGATTAGGGTAAAAAATTCATTACTATGGAGTCACTTAACTCCAGTAACGTTATAAATTTACCAAGGATATTATAAGTATTTATATATTTATCTCCACTAAATTTATAAAATTTTTTTCAAATGCTTTTGTTATTTATATTGCTCGGTAGCATAATATTTATATAAATATTTAGAGGTTGAGAGTGAATTTTGAGACATTATTTATCGTGTTTAGTTACCGACTAGAAAAATAACTGATATTGTATAATAAAATATATTATACTATATTTCATATACATATACACTAATAAAATTATAAATCATTATTATTACAGCCTCAGCAAATTATCAGCATGAGCAATGACAATGAAGTGCATGGTTATGGTTAAGCTGTCACTATTATAACAGAATGACAAGTGTGATACAAATAGATATAACTTCTTGTTTGAGGAAAAAAAAAAAAAAAAGGCTGGCTCTATGGAATGAAAACCGTCAATATGGGGAAATTAAAAGTAGGATAAAACTGTCCTAATCATAAATGCCTTCAAAAATCCCACATAAAAAAGCACACATTTCACTTTTTATATACGTATATATATATATTCTTGACTACGTGAGTCCTATAATTCACTTTATAGTATTATATATCTAATGGTCAAAATTTACTTGTCACTTTGTATAAATGACCGGGTTGTGAAGTTAGAAAAGTAATGTGAAAAGTCTTTAGCCTTTAGGAGCCTAAAATTCAGTGAGTAATTGTTTATCCCCAGTGGTTGGATTAGGTCTTTTCTTAGGTCTTGATTGTGATTTTTTCTGACCTTTGTAATGACTTAAATACCCTCCCTCATTATATTATAATAGGCTATACCCTGATGTGACTTCCAGGCCCCTATTGCATGTAACCGAACCAACCAGCTGCCCAAGCATGATAAAGATTGTAACTGACCCATTTTTGCCCTTTGCATGTCACTGAACCTAAGTACAGTTCAAACAGAAAATGCAATGCACAGCAAGTACTCGTCTAAAATTATTGTTTGCCCAACAGTGATTGACCAAATATGTATAAATATTCTCGACACGGTTAATCAGCGAAAATGAATTTATTTTTAGATTTTACTCTCAATATGTAGAGTTTGGCCCTCTTTGCCGATCTTTAAACAATAATAATTGTTTTAGAAGTTGATTTAATACAATAGCGGTTAGCTGTCAGCCGTCAGATATTAGCTTGCATCGAAAAAACACATATGCATGATAATTTTCTATTTAAAAAAAAACAATTAAGTATTTACTAAAACAATGAGGTTTGGTGGAATTTGAATTGTTAATAAATTATTATATGAATTTTGTTTGTGAGGAGAGTCAACATATGCAGAGGAGACTTCCAATTAATATTCTGAGGTTTGCTGCTTCTGCTCCATTAATTAGGGATTTATTAAGAAATAGAAAGTGGGTTCTGGTTTAGGAAGGAGATAAATATTGTTTGTTAGGGATTTAAATGATTCAGAATCAAATTAATTAAACTAGATGAGTTTAAATATAAATTACAGTGAGGTCCACAATTAGAGGGAGTGATGAAGGAAAGTTTGTCTGTAAGTGAATAAGAAGATACGAAATGAGAGAGAGAAGGTGTAGCTGTTCATGCTACCCTCACGCACCATACCCATGTCGTTATGCGGCTATGGATTGGGTCCACCGACTTGTAGGCCTCACCTTCTCTCTCTCTCTCCCTCAAAATGAAAATGAAAATGAAAAGCTTCAATTTTTACAAAAATATTACCATTTAAGAGAGGAAAGAAGAAAAATAGAGCAAAATCAGAAACAAAAGGGCAAAAAAGAAAAAAAAAATTATATATATAATTTTAATTATTATTATGTATATGTGTGAGCATATCTGCATGACACCAAATCAAAAAAAAGAAGCACAGTAACCTCACTTGTTCAAAATCTGGCGTTTAAAACAAAGGAAACTGTAGTAGAGAAAGAGGAATCTAAATGCCTCATGGGTTCTGTTTGTGTATGTGTTTTCGCTATTTCTCTTTCTTAATCTCTCTTCTTTAGTCTCTTTTTCTTGAATTTTTTCTTAAAGAATCTATTCTAGGTCTCTTTCTCTCAAAGATATAGAGATATTTTTTCCATTTTAGGGTTCTCATTTAATCAGTGTCAAAAAGCTTCAATTGTGTTTTGTTGGGATTTTCAGTTAAAGATTTCGAGACAGAACTTAAATTTGCATGTGGGGTTTGTTTGGTTTCTTGATTATAAATTTCTTTGCAAGGAGAAGAAATTGAAGAACTAATAGAAGAAGAAGAAGAAGAAGAAGAAAAAGAAAGACAAGTGTGTTTATTTACAAAAAAGATGGCCGCTTCTTCTTCATCCGTGCCTTTCTTTGGAGTTAGAGATGAAGATCATCAAAACCAGATGAAACAACAGCATTCCTCAACACCAACTTCATCTTCAGCTCTGGCGCCGCCGCCCCAGAAGAAAAAGCGAAACCAACCTGGAACACCAAGCAAGTATCAACAATTTTTGTCTAAGATCTATCTAATTAAAATAAATTAAAAAATAATTTCAATTTATGAATTTTTCAACTAACCCATCTCCTACCTTGATTTTCTTTTTCCTCTGGTTTTTTTTTTTTTGTTCAGATTTTGCATTAAAAACCCCATTTAAGAAACTGTAAGAAACTTTTGAGCGGAATTGACATGCGTATATGTATTCATAAATATATTATATAAATTCCAAAATAATTTCATCCTTTCTAATTAAATTTTTTTAATTTGTTGAATTTTCTAATAGTTTGTTGTTTGGCATTTTTCATAACAGATCCAGACGCAGAGGTGATAGCACTATCTCCCAAGACACTAATGGCAACAAACAGGTTCATATGTGAGGTATGCAACAAAGGGTTCCAGAGGGAGCAAAACCTACAGCTCCACAGAAGAGGACACAACCTACCTTGGAAGCTAAAGCAGAAAACTACAAAAGAAGTGAAGAGGAAAGTGTATTTATGCCCTGAACCCACATGCGTCCACCATGACCCTTCTAGGGCTCTTGGTGACCTTACTGGTATCAAGAAACACTATTCAAGAAAACATGGTGAGAAAAAATGGAAGTGTGAGAAATGTTCAAAGAGATATGCTGTGCAATCTGATTGGAAAGCCCATTCTAAGACTTGTGGCACCAGAGAATATAGATGTGACTGTGGCACTCTTTTTTCAAGGTAATTTTAGTTTCTTCTTTCTTCTTAGACATAAAATTAATCATCTTTAACTCAAGAAAAGAAAAAGGGAGAGGCGTTATAGGAGTACTAGTACTTTGCCTGTTTGTTTTAGGGCTAAAGATTCTTTCTTTTTTTTCTTTCTTGATTATCAGTTTCTTTATTTTTTCATAATTTTTTTAACTTTTCTTCACTGATACTGTAGAGGAGACGTTGAAATAGCAGAAAACATGCTCCCACGTGAATAATCTCTGGAAACTGCCATGGTCATAGAGTTTTCAACGAGTGAAGGAAGGAGAGAAGAGAAATTATATTAAGCTAAAAAAAATTTTAAAAAGAAAAGTAAAAAAAAAAAAAATAGTAGTTCATTTTGTTTTTCTTTTTTCTTTTTTCTTTTTTTCACCTTGGAACCACCGCCCCTTTTGGTTGTTTACCTTTTCCTATTCACGTGTTGCTATGCCATGTAGAGCCCTTGCTGCTGTGTGTTGTTTACCTTGTTTGTTCTCTTATGGGTTGGCTAGATGTGATCAGCTCTGTACTGTTGCAGGTACTCCTTTTCATGATAACGTAGGCCCTAACAAACCCTTCTTCCTTCTCTCTCTCTCTTTCTTTCTTTCTTTTCTTCCATGGCTGCTGTTACAACTGTAAGAGAATAACCAGGCTAGAAAAATTAATTCAGAAAGGAAAGTGAAATTTTAAGTAATGGTTTAAAATTTTCTTGTTTTGGGTATAAAAATTATTAAAGCGAACCGATCATGAGGCTATTATTGAATATACTTTTTTTTTTTTTTTTTTGCATTTAAGTTATATTTTATAAAAGACACAATAACAATAATAACAAGTAGTTCCTGAAATGGACTTGCTTGATTGACTGCTTTTCATGATGTTGAATACATTCTCTAGTTGCATTTATTGAGCTTTCAGTTCTTGAAATGGTATTTCATGGTGTGATTGGTTAATGATATTATTCAATTTCTGGTGAAATTCTCTTCCCCAACCTACCCCATTATAATTATTATGTTTCTGTCTTCTACGGAAATTATAGTTGAACCTCTTCACTTTCACACTCCTCTTTCTTCTTCTTCTTTTTCCCTACTTCGATTCAAGCTCTTCTCTTCCTAACTAATAACACATATCGATTTTTATTTTTTATTTCTTACTTTTACTACTGAACTTAATTAATGTAACCCTAATAATGTTTATACTGCTTTATTTTGAGTTGTCAATATTGTTGGACCGTATATAGTGCGATGGGACATGTCAACAGGAATGCAAGCCAAATTTAAGAGTCAAGAAAATCTTGAAATAGATTACATGTCTACCTAAGTTGTGGAGACTGCCATCATTTTCTTTAATGTCTCTGTTTGGACTTTACATATATATTTACATATATCGTGGGATCAAATTAATACATTTTCTATAGGAAATCACAATGTTGTGCCTTGGCTTATTTTCAACATTTTCAAGAATTATTTTCAAAACCTAAATAATTTCGTCTTGTTGTAGAAATAAAAGACATTGAATTCCTAATTAAAGCTACTGTTTTTTAGCTTAATTATTATCTACTAATTTCCCTA
Organism: Jatropha curcas; assembly: GCF_041381405.1. Classification (NCBI taxonomy): domain Eukaryota; kingdom Viridiplantae; phylum Streptophyta; class Magnoliopsida; order Malpighiales; family Euphorbiaceae; genus Jatropha; species Jatropha curcas. The sequence continues at coordinate 5,065,575 of NC_143161.1, forward strand.
ATTCTCTAATTATTGTTGCAGGCGCGACAGTTTTATCACTCATAGGGCTTTTTGTGATGCACTGGCTCAAGAAAGTGCAAGAAATCCTCCTTCAAATTTGAACAGTATAGGAAGCCATTTATATGGCGGTAGCAACATGAGCTTAGGCTTATCTCAAGTGGGTACTCAAATTTCAATGCAAGATCAATCGAGTGACATTCTAAGACTTGGTGGAGGTGCTCGAACCGGACAATTTGATCATCTTCTTCCTCCAATAGGATCATCTTCGTTTCGACCTCCTCAGCATATGTCATCATCAGCTTACTTCATGCCAGAATCTAACCAGAGTTATCATGATGAACAACAACAACAACATCACCACCAATCTCAACAAGGATTATTGCAAAATAAGCCATTCCATCACGGACTAATGCAATTCGCCGATCTGCATAATACTACAACCACCAATCCTCCTCCTCCTGGTCCGCCCTCCGCTTCCAATATGTTTAACCTAAGCTTTCTCTCCAGTAACAGCACTACAAGCAACATTACTAGTAGCAACACTGTCAATAACTCAAACAATCTACAATCTCCAGGATTGCTAATAAATGGTGGTAGTGGAAATGGCAATGAAGGGTCAACTATATTCTCAAACAACATAATGAGCGACCATCATCATCAAATTAGCTCAGGCGTCTCTTCTCTCTTTAGCTCTTCCGTTCAAAACGACAATATAGTCCCTCACATGTCAGCTACAGCATTGCTTCAAAAAGCAGCTCAAATAGGTTCGACTTCAAGTTCTAACAGTGCTTCATTGCTAAGAACATTTGGTAGTAGCTCTTCTTCAAGATCGGATAGGCAACCGCTGGTTGGAGCTAATTTCGGTGGGATTTTCAGTGAAAATGAAAACAATCTTCATGACCTAATGAACTCATTCACAGCAGGTAATCCTTCCATTTTCGGTTCTGGGCATGGACAAGAAAACCCTTATAACAACATAGAGGAAGCCAAATTGCAGCATGGTTTAAACGTGAGCATTGGTGGATCTGACAGATTAACCAGGGACTTTCTTGGCGTTGGACAAATAGTAAGAAGCATGAGTGGAGGGTTTTCTCAAAGAGAAAAACAGCCACCACAACAACAATCAATAGATATGAGTTCTTCTTTGGATTCAGACAGAAACATTACTGCGCCGGCGCCGACAAGTCAATCTTTTGGAGGAAATGGGAATTTTCAGTGACGAGAAAGAACAGAAAGAAAAGGGGCAATAAAAGAAAAAAGATGATGAATAGATAATGAGAGAGAAGAAAGAAAAAGTACTACTGGTACGTAAAAAAACTAACCAACCTTCTTCTTTTCTTTACTACCACCACTACCAGGTGTGACGTGCTTAAATGATTATATATGATTAAAAAGTAAATTCTTGATTTCATTGGTAAATGTGCATCTTAATGCTTTTTACTGTTCATTTGGAGTTCTTGAATTTTTATTTTTCTTTTAGAAAATTTATTACGGTATTCTCATGTCTCTGACATAGTCTCTTTGAATGGGGACAGTGTTGAGAGAGTACATATGGGTGTTGTTTCTTTTCTTGTCTTTTTGTTTTTATTTCTTTTTTCTTGTTTTTCACCTTTTATCACACTCACATATGCATTATATCCGTGTGTGTGTATATGAAATTATATTTGTTTGGCAGAGTTCAGTTCACGAGTCACGAGTGCTGCTCTTAGGATGCTCAAACGAAATGTCTTTTCCCTTTAATTAGCTATTCATAATATTCACTTGTAAATTAATTAATATTTCACTATGAAATATTAATTTAGTTTTAAGTTTAATTAAACTTTTCTTAGCAAGATTATTTGCGCAGACAATTGGGTGAGGAGTGAAAAAGAATATTGATGTAAGGAATAAAGAATTTTATTTTTAGAATTTTTTTCCCACATTCTTTTTTCTTTTTCTTTTTTGCTTAAAAAATTGCAGATATATGGCAGAAAATTTGTACTACTTCCCAAAAGACAGGACATTAGAAGCCCCACCTCCATGCAATAACAACTATGATTGAGACACTTTCTACTGTTTCACCAATATATAAACAGAAAAAAAAATTACCACCTGAAAAAAAAAATTTTCTTGCACTATATATATACATTTATGTCGATAAAAATTAAAACTTGTACCTACCGATTATCTTAATTTACTCAAATCTATATGTTTCTCCTGTTTCTGATAAAATATAAATCTAACACAAAGTCATTTTATTTTAATTTGCAGGGTTTGTGAAAGGCATTGAAAATAGCTAAGAGACACATGAAGCATTGACTCAGAAATCCGAAATGTGCCGTGTTAAATATGAGAGAGCTGAATTTTGTTGAAGCTGTATCTTATCTTCTTGCTTCTTCCCTTCAAGTGTACCTAGGAGTTTGATCAATCATATTTTGGATAGTGACTTTAGCTGCAACATTTTTCTTGTCTGCTGCTTTTGAATTAATGTTACTTTCCTTTTTTTCTTTTACTTGTTAATTAGTTACAGTAATATAGAAAATTTTCAGGAGCTTTCATATAATGCTTTCTTAGATATTATATATATATATATATGATGAAGACTAGCTAGTTCATATGCATATAACATGGAGCTTAGTTTCTGCTAGAGAAATTTTGCTGGATACATAACATGTAGAGGGATAATATACCTTATTATACCATATAGAAATGAAAATCCTTACATTTACAAGTTTATACATTAAGAAAATAATTTTGCATTTTTTCTTTTAATATTATAGATTTCACAATTTTCATTACCATTTCAAAGTTCAGACTGAAAATTAAATATTTTTAGTTCGTCATTGAGTTAGTATTGCAGTATATTATTTGAATATCTATCTTCCTTATACTAAAGAAGGGTAATGTTCAAGTGCTGAAATTCTACCTTTTAAGCTTCCCAATTGCAATTTCTTATCTGCAATCTTTTATTATTATTATTATTATTCTCATTCTATGATGTATGTGTATCCACTCTTGGAGATTAGATCTTTTCAGATTGAATGCAATGAGATAAGTCTGAAATCATTATTATATATCATCTGCAAATGAAATCAGCATATGCCTTTTTTTATCAATCTGTGGTCTCAATACCAAAATGGAAGATTGATAAGGTTTTTTTAGCTAAGTTTGTGCATGCTATTGCTGAGTGGGGGACCTGTACTCTGATATATAACATATGCTTTATTACAGGGATTTCCTTGGATCCCTAACACATCACTTTATTTTTTTTATTTTTTTTATTTTTCGCCGTCCTAGCAAAGTGCGCCCTCCGGGGATAGAAATTGTGTTCTCAACCCTTACTTATGGGTTAAGATCACTTGCCACCCTAAACAACACATTGTTGGTAGATTCAGTTCTCACTTTAATTGTCATGTTTCGATAGAATAAGCAAATAACCATTCCAGTTTATCAAATTTATGATCCTCTGAAATAGAACCACCACGAGCAGAATTGAAAGCCTCAGACTAAAAAGTGAGAATCTCCACATTTTCTTAGGCACTAAATACTGCTGCAAGTTTCAAATTTGAAACCAACACAAAAGAAACCAAAACCCAGAAATAAAAAATCATTCAACAATCAAGTAAAAAAGAATCTGAAAAAATAGAAAAGGTATTTTAGAGAAAAATCAAGCTGGAGAAGGAATACACATAAGCATGATGTAAAAGTACTAAATAAGGTCATTTTATCCGTTATATTCTCTGTCCTCAAGTTTGTTGGAATATTTTTCTTTTGTGTAACTCAGAAGAAAAATTTACTCCTGAAAATTAAGTGATTGGGAATTATCTTTGTCAGAAAAGAGCGAGTATGTTGAATTAATTTAAACTAGGTTGCAATTTCTAAATCTCATCATTTGATGAAATATACGTTATAGTTTTAATGGTATTGGAAGTTAGAATCTAAGTTTAAAAAAAAAAAAAAAAAGAAGGAAAAAAGAAAAAAAAAGAAAAGATTCAGAATCCTATTATGCGTTTCCATCTCAATCAATCACCTTGTAACATTATGCGTTTTAGCCTTTCAGATTCTCAACCAGTCTCAATTTAATTATAACGGAGAATTTTAATATGAGAATGCTATTCCACTTTGTAATTTGTATTTATACTGCAAAATATTTTCCCATACACTTCTTCTCTAAATTATATGATTTTAGAATTGATTTTAAGTGGATGGAAGCTTAATTCAATCAAATTTCCATAATGAATGTGAAGAGGAGGAATAATAAAATTTAAAGTTTCACAACGTCTCTAGACTTAAAATAGCATGAGATTTTGGGAAGGAAGATGACCTAGTTTTTATGATAAAAGGTATTTTACAAAGCCACAGTTTGATAAATATAATCATAATTTTTGTTAAGGATAGTCCATTAAAAAATAAGAGTGATGAGAATAGAATTGAACCTACCTTTAAGTTTTAGGACATCCACCTTAGCCAATCATGTAATTAGTTTAAGATGCAGCTTGTAACAAAATTATTGATCTAACTATATTAATTCTCATTGTTATTACTATATTTATTTGTCGGTAAATTGATTTTATAAAATCGTCCAAAGAAGAGGCTTGATTAATGTCCATTTCATTTGACTTTTAAATGATATCGTTCGATTCTTGAATATTTAACCGATGAAATTATAAAGTGCCAAATAAACAATAAAGGATAAGACTTATCTATTTTGAATATATAAGTCAATTCATATATCAAATCGATAAATAATTAATATTATTAGTTAATATTTTTTGTCTTTTTCTCGGTGAAAATCAAAAATCTATATTTAATTAGTAATATATTGATCAGCCCATAAATTTGGCCAAAAATAGCATACTATAACGTTCTAAAAATTTCCACTACTTTCTTAAAAAAAACAATGTTCCCAACTCCTAATTTTTAATTTTAAAAACATAGCAATAAATATTTATTGAACCATATGATTTTTAGCTTTTGAAACAATTAATGATTAAGTATATGTGAAAGTCCCCCTATTTGACAAATAATACAAATAAAACAAAAACCCTGCTACTAAATCACACGTCGCCCTTTCAAAATATTTTCTTTTTCTTTTAAGAAACTCCTCTCAAGTTCTTATAATGATTTTCTTTTTTCAATTTTCTTGAAACCAGTCGCATTCTAACCATCTAATTGGATAGTTAACGAAGAAAAATCATAAAATGATCTATATATGAAATGGTTTTTACTGCATCTTTATATTTTGTTTTCATGAAAATGTATTTTTATCAATACAAAATTAATCCAACGAACTCATTCTTGGTTTATCCAAAATTAAGAAAAATAAAAATTAGAGGGGAACTTATAATTGGCAGTAAAAACAATTTCACATCGGAGATGGCAAAAGTACCCATAACTGAGTTGGACCCAACCAACATATGTATAATTAACATATTTGTCAATGATGCATTCTTATATTTTAGCTTGTCTTTCTACTTTCTATAAAACTTTAGGGAGTGTGATTTTTCAAATTTCAATCCTTTCGATTGTATCAAATGACTCGTTTTTTGATGCAGCGTACAATACTATTTTAATCCATTTAATTTTCAACAAACAAATAAATAAAATATCTAAAATATCTTAAAATAAATTAGTGATTGTCAATCAGGTGTGTCTGATTCGTCTTCTCACTTATGTGAGGAGTGACAAGGTCTCGAATTCGACTCCTTTCGATCACCAGTATTTTCACTAATTTGATAAGTCCAAATGAAAGCTATCTCTATTGTGTACTACAGCTCATCGAGCCTTTTAATGAATAAAAAAAAAATAGCGATTAAGTGTGTTAAGGAATTGCTGCTGTGATCAATATTTCTTGGGGAAAATTATTATTTCATCCCTGAGGTTTTACATAATTATTTAAGTAGTCCTCGATATTTATACATATATTTATAACGTTCCTGAGGTTTGCCGCCGTCATATTAATTGGTCCTTCCGTAAAAAAAAATACACTTTTTCCATTAATTTTGAGAAGAAAAGACGAAATTATCATTTGGAAAAATAATTATTTCGTCCCTGAGATTTGCCATAATTATTAAGTAGTCTCCTACATTTATACAAATATTTATAACGTCCCTGAGGTTTACTTCCGTCATATTAATTGGTCTTTCCAAAAGAAAAATACATTTTTTCCGTTAATTTTGAGTGAAAAAGACGAAATTATCCTTTATAAGTTTTCATTGACATTATTATTAATCCCTTTCCTCTAAAATACCTGAAGCTCACATTTTCACCATCTTCCTCAACCTAACGCGGTCTTCATTGCCACTACCGTGTCAATGAAAACTATCATCTCCATAACCAGATCACCACCAAAACTAAAACCCAATATCCAAACTCAATCAAGCCATCATCACCCTTCATCCATTTATCTCTCTCTCCTTGATTAGAGGATTTAGGTTAGTTTGATCATTCTATTAAAAATTAACAGCAAAAAATGTGTTTTTTGGACGAAAGGATCAAGTAATATGACGGAAGTAATCTCAGAGACGTTATAAATATTTGTATAAATGACGGAGACTATTTAAATAATTATGGCAAACCTCAGCGACAAAATAATTATTTTCCCTTTTAGTTTTGTTGGTAATCTGGTTATGGAGATGATACTTGACAAAGACACGGTGGTGGCAATAAAGACCGCGTTGGGTTGAAGAAGATGGTGAAAATTTGAGTTTCAGATATTTTAAAGGAAATGGATTGACAATAATGTCAATGAAAACTTATAAAGGATAATTTCGTCTTTTCCGCTCAAAATTAACGGAAAAAGTGTATTTTTTTATGGAAGGACCAATTAATATGACGGAAGTAAACCTCATGGACATTATAAATATTTGTATAAATGTCGGGGACTACTTAATAATTATGGCAAACCTCAGGGACGAAATAATTATTTTTTCAAAGGATAATTTCATCTTTTCCTTTCAAAATTAACAGAAAAAATGTATTTTTTTGACGGAAGGACTAGTTAATATGACGGTGGCAAACCTCAAGGACGTTATAAATATATGTATAAATTTCGAGGACTACTTAAATAATTATGTAAAACCTCAAGGATGAAATAATAATTTTCCCTATTTCTTGTTTGCAATTATTACTTTTTGGAATGCTAAATCAAATACATTTTTTATAGCATAAAGAATTTTTCTGCTTGGAGAGGAAGGAGGAAACATTATCATGACCTTCCAATTCTGGCATCAATTATATCAATTATTCAATTCAACAATTTAAAATCATGACATATAAGAAAATAATAACAGTTTCTCCATTTTAAAATTAATTATTCAGAATTATTTCAACTATAAAGGAATAAACCATTATTCAGATTGATGTGTCATAATGTTTTACTTCTCAAATTTAAAAAAAAAAAAAAGAAAAAAAGAAAAAACTTGTTTGGCTTAGCTGGCTTAAAGATAAACCATTTTACACCTCAACTTGGGCCCTTAGCTTGGTCAAATTCATAACAAATATTTATTTTGAAGGATTAAACTTGATTAAATCGGATCCACGATCAAACTAATTAAAATAAATATTTTTTTTAAAAAAATTGTAAATCGATCATGTTACATATTTAAAACTAGCCATATTCATAATAAATAGTTATTTTTCATTAATTTAATTCACGAATGAATTTATAGACTGAATTTAGATAAATCAATCATAATTATAAATTGAATGCGTTATAACAGGTTGTTGAATTAGTAAAAGCGAACTCATACGAACTATACCTGTAAGATATGATTAGGAAATACCAGTCCGGCCTAGCGTGAGCCCACCTAATGGAACCAAATAAATTGAATACGTTTGGGTCAAGGTGTAATCAACCCTAAAACGCACTGTTTTTGACCATTTTATTCTGTTGGAATGGGAATTCAATTGTTGCGGGCAATACGCAAACGACCCTTTTTGTGAAAAAATAATTGCATGCTTAGATTCAAAAACATTAAATTTATATGTATAAAAATAAATGTATTCCATCAACTTCTACAACAATCATTTCTTGCTTATTAGAGAATATTTCGTTATTGTGTTTCTGAGAATCTACTTTTGTGTACACTTCCTATGAGACTGAGACTTCTCCTACAAATGGGAAATGCCCATTTGCAGCTGCTTGAGGGATTAACTTTCTTCATTTTTGTGAATACAGTAGGTGATGACATAGACATTTATTTTCAATTTTAATTTAATTTTTTCATATATAATAATTTTTCCATCTAGGTTATCAGCCAAATACTTAATTACAATACTGCTATTGTAATTAAAATGCCTATAAATACTACTTTCTAGGTCAATTATTTCATTATGGGAAACATATTAGGATGGTTGGATGAACGAAAATAGACTCTTTTTTTTATTTTTTGAGATTTACTTATTTAGACCGAATTCATAACCTCACTCGTGGACTAAATCAATGAAAATATATGTTTTTATTGAAATGATGATATTTCTAACCATACACAGGGCAAAAAAAAGGATAAAATGGAAACAATCTTTTAAAAAATTCTATTTTAATTAATTTGATTCATATATAGAGTCATGGATCCAGTCTGAATATTTTCCTTCTAGGTGAGCTTTATCAGCAAAATCAGATATTTGAAACTTGTCCAAACCGATATCAGAATTTTTACACCAGTGAAAAAACAAGAATATGGAATTAGATGGGCGTAATAATATGAGTCTGTACATATAAATACATAAGCATATATAGATGATAATTACAGTATATATATATATATATATATAGGTGGGTTCAAAATTTAAAAAATAAATTTGACATACTTTCACAGTCACGGGCTGATGATTCCATAAAGAGAAAGAAAAGACAAGAATTACGACAAAGCTGCCACATGAGTTTCACTATAATTACAATAACGAACAATTCCTGCTGCTATTTTTCTCTGCACAATATGAACAATACGGCCACCACACTGTCAGTTGCTCTCTCACTCTCTCTTCCTCATAAAATCTCCATACCCAAACACAATCTTTCAAAAAGAATCCTGAAAGCTGAAACCCTATTCTTCTTTCTTTCTTTTTTCTTTTCTTTAAAAAAGGCAAAACAAATTAAAACAAAAATAAATAGAACAGTGTTCTTCTCTTTTAACGTGGACATCACTGCATGTTTCTTGAACGTAGTCAACTTGAAATGAAAAATTAAGAAAAGAAAATTGACCATGGAATGTCAGCAAGAGACCTGAAATTCTGCAATTGCCTTTTGGGTTTTTTGTATTGTTAATTGTAGGGTTAGGTATTAATTAGGTGAGCAAACAAAATTCTTACATATAAAAAGAATTGAAATAGCATTTTTAATTTATTTTCTTACCTGTCTCTGAAATTAAATTAATAAAATATTTTGTAACTGGACAAAGAATAAAAAGGGAATTGTAACTTGTCGAGTCTGTTGGGTAGTTAGAGAGTGAAGATTCTTTAAAGACAGAGTTATCGATTAGACCTTCTTGGTTTTAACACTGTACTAATAATAATACTACTCTCAACGTGACTTTGAATATCTGAATGAATGGAACTCTGTCTTAGTTTTTCTTCGTAAATACTGATAAAATAACATTAATTAATAATTTAATCATTGAACATTTACCTTGTAAATTAAATAAGATGCAAGAAATGGATTATATTTTTATTAAAATATTATAACTAAGTGAAATAATTGGTTCTAGGAAAAAAAAATGCTAGTAAAATTAAAAATAAAAACAATTCTAGAAAACCAAGTATAATTTTCAATTCTTTTCATTTTTTTTCACATTTAAGTAAGTGTAATAATTATCGGATTTTTACTATTGATTCCAACTGCATGTCTAGCTGAAATTATTCCACTATACATTAGAATATGTTTTGACCTGGTAAGCATTTTGAAATTAAATTTAATGTACTAAGAAAAGAAACTTTTTTTTAAATGAAAAATTCAATTTTACAATTAAAAAGAAATAACAAATTTCAATCTCATGAGGTGTGACTATCAACTATCAACTATCAAGTAGAGAGAGAGGGAGTGGTTTAGGTCAATTTCCAATTAAGCTACTAAAAGAGTACACACAAAGATAAATTAATTGAAATTAAGGATAGAAATTAATATTCTTGAGAGGCACTTGTTGCACCAAAATCCTAACCAAACCAAGACAAAACAAAGTACATTACAATATGCATACCTAAACTGCAACATTCCGCCTTTTAATTGTTCTCTTTCTTCTCAAATGCAATAATCTTCTCTTCACTGCCTTAAATTAAAAGGGTTTATTACCTTGTGCCGACTTTATTTCTGTATCCAAAGAGCTTAAAGTGATCCCATGGTGCCCTCCACCAATGTTCCTTACCATCCCTCCAACACCCAAAAAGTCCAAAGTCAGCTTATCAGACCCTCCAATGCTCATTCCAAGACTTTGATGCAACTTAGCATCTTCTACATTACTGAAATTCCCACTATTATGAGGCTGTTCTAATGATATCCCACCGGCGAATCCACCAAAGCTGTCATCATGGCCATGTCCGCCTCCGAAAATGGAAGAGCCTCCATTAGCAAGAGAATTCATTAGACCTTGGAGTTGGTTTTGGCTTTCTATCTCCGCGTTGCCAAAGTTAGTAGACACAAGTGGTGGCCGGTCAGCTTTAGTACTAGCCGATGAAGAACTGCCGGCTAGGCCTCTTAGCAGAGTAGAATTATTGTTTGGGCTACTTGTTGAACCCATTTGAGCAGCTTTTTGAAGCAATGCAGTTGCAGACATGTGTGGGGTGATATTTTCTTGCTGCATTGAGTTACTATAAAGAGAGTGTATTCCGGCTGTGGAGCTAACATGATCATCCATATTATAAAGATTTGGGTTTGGATTTGGATTCAAGAAGCTTGAGTTCACCAAATTGGTAGCTGTACCAGTACTGGAATTTGCGCCATTGTCATTACCACTCATTCGATTAGGGGTAGTATTATTCGAAAAGAAGCTGAGATTAAAAAGATTGGTAGAGTTATTATTATTGGTGGAATTTTGAAGATCAGGGAGTTGCATAAGGCCATGCAAGGGTTTGCTTGGAAATGAAGTTTGGTTTGAATCCGACATGAAAAATGTAGACGAATTGGGAGGAGGAGGAGAGATTATGTGTTCGAATTTCGCGGCCCCAGCTCCGCCTAATCTTAACATATTAGTAGATGGATGGTGGTGGTTTTGATCTTGTAATGGAGGAATCTGAGAACCCACTTGAGACAAGCCTAAACTCATATGATTATTTCCATATAAATGAGTTCCAAGAGTGTTTAAGCTTGTAGGATGCCTTGCACTCTCTTGAGCTAATGCATCACAAAAGGCCCTATGAGTAATGAAACTATCACGCCTGCAAACAATAAAATGAACACCATTAGAAAAATGAAGATGACAAAAAATGAAAAGAAAAAAAAAAAGATGAAAGCTTGTGAAAATGATAAATCAATCAAAGTTTAAGTACTATTTCAAGAACTGGGTCTTCAATAAATGAAGCGTAGAGCTATTTACTAATTTGATGAAAAACCAGAAATTTATAAGCTAGTCCATTTGAGAAACTAATGCTTCAATAAATGTAAAAACTAAACAAAAAACCATCTTTCATTTCGAAAGAATATTTTCCATAATCGTGAAAGTCATCAATGAATGAGCACATTTTCATGACAGTTTCGATCAGCCATGAAAATGAGAAGGGAGAGATTCAATGGAGAGTAGAGTTACTTAATTACTGCTAAAAAGAGAGTGAAATGGGAAAAGAAAGACAAAGAGAGAAAGAGAAAGGGAGCATATAAACCCCACAACCCTAACGTTATACAAGGGGAAGAAGTATAGGAAAAGGAGCTGAGCCAACGCAGAAGAGAACAAACTCCATAACATATATATCCAACTCACATGAGAACAAACCCAGTAACAATATCCCCTTTCTGACACTCTATAACAACAACACGTGAATACATAAAAGAAATGAAGGAACCGGCGCTGTTATCGAGAAAGAAAGAAAGAACGAAAAGAAAGAAAAGTGTCTTTTTTTTTAAAAAAAAAAAAAAAATTAGGCTTTTGTTTTCTTCATTTCTGTTGAGAGACCTCCGAGCCATGGCAGTTTCGCAGATTATTCACATGCAACCAGTCCTTCTGCCATATTTGTAGTGTAAGAGATAGAGAGAAAGAGAAAATGAAAGAAAACAATCTACAAGTAAACCAAAATAGGAGAAAGAAAGAAAGAAAGAAAATAGCAGCAGAGACCAGACCAGACCCAGAACCCTTTTTGCTCTTCCATAAAATTCTCAGTCCCCAAATCTTTCTTTCATTTATCGTATATATTTTTGTCTATAGCCAAAATGATGAACAAAATGAATGAAAATATCCAAATTCTGATAAGACTATATCATTATATGCATAAAAATGATTAAATAATTAATTACCTTGAAAAAAGAGTGCCACAGTCACATCTATATTCTCTAGTGCCACAAGTCTTAGAATGGGCTTTCCAATCAGATTGCACAGCATATCTCTTTGAACATTTCTCACACTTCCATTTTTTCTCACCATGTTTTCTTGAATAGTGTTTCTTGATACCAGTAAGGTCACCAAGAGCCCTAGAAGGGTCATGGTGGACGCATGTGGGTTCAGGGCATAAATACACTTTCCTCTTCACTTCTTTTGTAGTCTTTTGCTTTAGCTTCCATGGGAGGTTGTGTCCTCTTCTGTGGAGCTGTAGGTTTTGCTCTCTTTGAAAACCTTTGTTGCATACTTCACATATGAACCTGTTTGTTGCCATCAGTGTCTTGGGAGATAGTGCTATCACTTCTGCATCTGGATCTGCAATCAGAAATGCCAAAATTAAAAATATTTAATAAAAACAAACTTTCTAATTCCTTCAATTACCCCAGAAAAATAATAGAATTGTAATTGGATTAACCAATTTCAAGAAAAATTAGAAATAGGGTTTTTTAATGAGAAATATATATGATATATATATGTTATAGAGAGTTATAGCTACTTGCTTGGTGTTCCAGGCTGATTTCTCTTTTTCTTTTGAGGAGGAGCAGAAATAGCTGTAGATGAATTTTGCTGCTGCAATATCTGGTTTTGATTTTCCTCTCTAGCCCGAAAAAATGGCGAAGATGATGAAGCAGCAGCCATCTTCAAGTCTTGACGCTCTTTTTTATTTCTTGAATTCAAGCAAATCTATGGAAAGGTCAAATTCAACTAAAAAACCATTAATTCCCATATATGAACACTGCTAGTGCTTCTTCTATATAGTTTATCCACAGAATTTCAGAAAAGAAACAGAAATAACTGAAAAAAAACATTTAAAAAAAATCTGGGACTTGGATATGTTACCTCTAGAAAGAAAAGCTAGTTTTCAGATGGAAACCAGAAGGAACCAAGAAGAAAGATTTAAGTTAAAACCCAGAAAGAACCAAGAGAAAAGTATAAAGGGGACAGCTACAATCCGGAAGAAGAAGAGAAGAAAACAAGCAATCTTTAGACGTATTTTGCTTCTCCTCTTTCTCAGAAGTTGTTGTTTTTATAATAATCGTATATATATATATATATATATATATATAATAAAACTCGATCTCGGTATTAAATTGTTCCTCAATCATTTATTGCCATGTATATAGACAACACATACATGACCACCATACACATAATCATTCTATTTTCCTTATGTATGTGTATATATTTATGTATTTATTTTTCTTATGATTATTTGACATTACATATAAATCTACAAAAAAGGGAAAAAAAAAAAAAAGAAAATTATTGTTAAGTAAAAATTGAGAGAGTGTCACTGTAGAGGCAGCTCTCACCCAGCCAAATGTGTCGTATGCGGCGATGGTTGGGGCCACCGTCTGGAGATTATAGGGGCCTTACTCTTTCACCTCTATCTTCTTCTTCTTCATTTTTTTTTTTCTTTCTTTTTTATTTTCTCTCTCTCTCCTCTTCTCTTATTTCGTATCTTCTTGGTAGCTACAAAACAAGCTTTCCTTTCGTCACCCTCTTTCCTTTGTCATTTTTTAGTTTTGTTATTTAAATTATTTTCTACCTAGCTATTTGCATGTGGCCCTAGCTTCATCTCTCGCTTTTATAATTTATTATTTACAGTGGCCAAATTTATAAAGTTTTGTTTTTTCAAATAATTTTTTCCTTCAACATTTTTGTGAATTAATTTATCATGTACTTTATTCTCTTTTTTTTTTTAATATAATAGAGGGATTAAATTAAAAACCCAATAAATTATTTGTTCATTTATTAATTATTTGGAGTGTGAGCATAAACATTTGTTTTTTTTTTTTTATTATAGTTCCACAAAATATATTTCAAAATTTTTTTAAAAATCATATTTTATTAATTTGAATAGAACAAATATTGAAAAAAAAAAAACTCATATAGCATATCTCAACTGGTTTGAAATTAAGATTTAATTATTGTTATTATATATTTTTACTGTGAATGATCATTTTTTTATCAAATAAAAAATGTTTATGATACTTTTTTTTAAAAAGAAATCAAAAACTAGAAATTTCATTAATAGAAATTGTATACAGATATGAGATACAAATTCATATGTTTATATATTTTTGTATAAAAAGTCTAATAATAAACCACTTATAAAAACATAATCTTAATTTGAAATATCTAATGAAGTTGATAGAGCATAATATTATGTGTCATAGGGGATCGTTAGCTCCATTTGATGACTATTGATGGTCATTGTTCGACTCTGTGGTCTTTTTACAAATTCGATCTGATTACTTTCAAATTTATTTCTTCTATTAGAAAGAATATCTACACTTCTTTCTGCATAATTGCTCAAATAATAAAAAACTATAAACAAAATTACCATAATTATGACAGCAAAAACTCAAAATTAGATCTAAAAATAAAATTTAAATATATGGACAATAATAAATTTCAATACTTAAACAACAATAACTTAAATCTCCATCAAAAGATTCAAATTTGTGCTCTCACTGGTGATCATTTTTTTATGATATTAATAATTAAAAGGAGAAAGTGGAAATGAGTTTAAATTGAGAAAGAGTTAACACCAATTTTAATTTGAATATATAAACTTGCTTAAATAAAAAGTATTTTTCATAATATTAAAATCCTATCAAATGTCTCCCTATTTGGTAGTAGCACACATCGCTCAAGCATGGCAAGAAATCCAAAGTCCAGACCCACACTGCATCCACTTCATACACAGGATGCATGAGGATATATATACATATATATTTGAAAATTTTCTCCTACACCAAGTGTATATAGTAACTTTATAAACTCAGTCAATGAATAAAATTAAAACAATAAATAACTCTTTTTTAATTTTTTTTTTTTTATTGTGAAAAGAAACTTATATTCACATCTTATTATCATCTTGGCTACATACACATATACAAATACACATACAGATTGCGATTGCTTCAGATAGATTTAAAAAAAATAAATTTTGAATTTATATGAAGTTTATGACCATAGAGTTATTGATCAATCACACAAAAGCCCTTCATAATAATTAGAAAAAAAAAAAATAGCTTTCTGAATTTCTTTTAAAGATCTAGTTCATTTTATGATATCTTAAGTGCATGATTTTTTTTTTTTTTTGAATTTTCTATTTAAATACAATTATTATTGTATTCATGTAATTAAGCATAAATGGTTGAGAAAATATTTGTTATTTAATTAATATATTTCCACTTTTCAAGTTACTAAAACTATTCAGTAACTCTTGTAAGTAAGTGCTCTTACTACAATCACAATTTAGGTTTGCTTTTAAATAATTTGTCTGCTCGTACTCAAAATAGTGTCATGTGATTATGAAATTAATTTTCCCAGGATGACAAAGAAAACAAAGCATATAGCTGTTTCATCAACAGAATTACTGAAGCTAAAATGGAAAATTGATTTCGAAGCCATTAAGGCAAATGTCTATATTCCAGGGAAACGATAAAACTTGTTATATAGGTCTTGTAATCCCAGAGGAAAAGATAATTATAGAACTACTTTCCATTCTATGAATTCATCCTCGTAAAATTTTTTAATTAAGATTTTTTCAAAATTTATCCATGATTAAATTAATTAAGAAAAGAATGAATCAAAGTTCAATATTGTTAAAGTTGTATTTAGCAACAACTTTTTAAGTACTCCCTCCGTCCTAAAAAGATAGTCCATTTTATATTTTCATATAAATTAAAAAATAGCAATTATTATAGATAAAGGACAATTTTATTAATATAACTTTTCAATTATGTTCATCTTAAATAACACATGAACAATTATTGTATTGAAATAACAAATAAGAATTGATGAGGGTTATTGAAAATAAGGTAAAATTTAATAAGGGTATATTAGATAATTTAAAGATTAATTAACTATAATGCAAACAAAAGAAAGTGGACCATTTTTTGGACGGAGGGAGTAGCTTTTAGCGTTTCGACTAAACGTTATTTTTTATAGTGTTCGGTAATATAATGTTTAAACTAGCTTTAAATGTTAAGGTAGCATTTTATAAAAAATTCACCCTGTAGTGTTTAGCTTTTATACTCAAACGACTACTGGCTAGTTAAACAGTTAAACTCTATTAAAATAACTAACAGTTACCAAAACAGCTAATTTTGTTGAACATGCTCTAAAGTTGTTTCTATGATATAAATTTTATTTTTAAATTTATAGTCATACTCACAGCAATTGAACAAGAAAATATCTTATTTCATGTAAAAATATATAGGAAATTATTCAAGGTATAAAATTGTTCGAGTTTTAGAAGCTATAAAACTTGATTTTACATAGTAAGAAAATGAAATTGTTAAAATTTTATGGTTATTAAGTTTTAAATTAAGGGTAACAAATTTTTTTTATGAGCAATATATATTTATTTTATTAATTTATATCTATAAACAATTAAGCATTTTTAAGTTTCTAAACCCAAACCATTAGGTTTCCCAAATACACCAAACCTAACTCGAAAATGCTAAGTAAAAAAATCCCGAAAACCTCAAATTACATAAAAATTATCTCTTCTTGAGGGTAACATTAGTATAACAGTAAAGTTACTTGACTTCTAACTCAAAAGGTGATATGTTCTAGTCACGAAAAATAATGTTCTATAAAAATAGATGTGGAATATTTTAGGCACAGAAACACCCTCAATTAAGATTTAAATTCATAAGTTTCAGGATTAAGAGGCAGGCTTTTAACTATTAGATTATTTGTCATATAGCACGAGATATGCAATAGCAATTACAGATAATGCATCGTAGCCCTCTTACTATTAACCTATATACATCAAGCCTTTATTGCAAAAGTCCAATATTCTAGCTATAAGAGTTCAGCTTCTTCAGTAATAAAGATGGTGGGAACTTTCTCTTTGCGAGAGAGAGAGAGAGAGAGAGAGTTGGAGACAAAGAAGCTTGTGAGAAAGATGTATGAAAGAGCAGACAGGAAAAAAATATATGAAAAAAAAAAAAAAATCAAACAGTGTTAAGAATGCTTCAAACAAACACTTTTTCCTAAATTTTTGTATCCATGCAATTGTGATTTGAGGTTGGTTTTTGTTCTCACCCACATAGGAACCTTCATGTAGTTGCTTTTTACCCATCATCAAAGTTGAATTTTCCCCTATTTTTTCTTTTTTTTTTTTCCATGTTATTTCAATAGGAATAATTAATAGGAAAGAGACATTATTGTTGGTTTGTGAAGTGGTCTTTCCTCTGTCTACTTCATTGCCTTAGTCATGTAATTCTCTTTAAATCCCTTTTTTAAAAAAAAAAAAAATACTTAAATGCATGTGCCTTATGGGACCATATCAAAATTTCATTGTCTGAATTATATTAAGAAATTAAAAATTAAAAAACAATAATAATAATAATAATAATAATAATAATAATAATAATAATAATAAAAGATAGCTTCTTTTAGTAGACTATCATAATTTTAAATTAAAAACCCAATTGGAAAAATTTTTGCAAGGATTACAGCTAAGTGGGCCTATTTTCTTGTATAAAATGGGCCAGGAAGAATATTTTGATCCAATGGTCATGATTTTCTAAAGAGGTCAAAAGATTTAGCAATATAGTAGTTGATTAGGACTTGCTTTTCCCAGAGTCATATCTAGTCAATTCGATTCTTGTGTAACCACCAGATCAAGCGGTTCATGTTTGTGACCAATCAAGTGATGAGAACAGGCAACCAGGTGCGGTGGGGTCCAATGCCTCTTCAGATGTCTAATTAATGGTGCACAATTCAATTCTTAGTCCAATAAGAGGTTCTTTATCATATTATATTTTTGTTTGGCCTTTTCAATTGTAATTTTGTGACCCAGTTGATGAATTCCTTTTTTTTTTTTTTTTTAAATAATCAAATATATACTTTCGATTATTAAACTAATGTATATATAGGCCTAACCTTTTAAATCTTTAATATAATGTGTAGCAATATATATTATTATCATTATTATTAAATAATATATAAATAAATAACTGAAAATAATAATATCATAATAATCTCAAACTCGGAATGACAATTTTAATCGTTCCAACCCAATTAATATGGAGTGAATAAAATAATATATAGGAATAATTAATATGAGAGGTACCCTAAAATCTTCTCCCACAAATTTTGTAGCAGCTTTCCTAAGAATCCAAACACCTAATCAGAGTGAAGTACAGGGTCGTCGTGAGGAGGACAAATCTTCACAAGCCAGAAGGAACATTGAAAGCAATTCCTCAATGCCCATCTCTTTAACGTGAGAAAAGAACCAATAAAGGACACTGCATGATATTATTAATATATATATCATAAATTATTGTATTTCAAGTAAAAAATCTCTCATTTTTCAAAATATAATTTTTCACTAGTAATTATTTTAAAATGTTTTTAGAATTACATTTATATATATAATGTTTTTTAGATATTTGAATAGACTAATATCCACTTTTCTCTCATAGAAAAGTGAATGCAACCCTGTAAAAATTCAAGAATTTTCCTAATTATAAAATCAACCTAAATTAATATAAATGGTGTATAATCTAGGGTTAATAAATCTAAACTTGCAGCAAAAGTCTTATCATACCCATCTCACGTCTAATATTCAACTTTAAAACTCAAATTCGGTTTGAATTTCATTGGACATTGAAAATTCAAGTTTAAGCCTGATATATTTATAATTTATAATTCTTTTTTTAAAAATGTCTATTTAGAGATTTAAACTCGAATTCAAATTCAATTTATTTATTAAATAAGTTTGACATTTAAAATCAAGTTCAAAATTCAACTTATTTATTAATAAGTGTGATAAATTAATTGGAGCTTGACTTACTAAATTTATCAAATCTCAAATAACTAATAACACTACAACTTCGCTCGTTTACAATATCGAGCATTACCTTAAAACCAACGTTTTCGAATTTTTTAAGATGAAATATAGACGGGTCATCAGTTTTTGTTAATAGCATTAATTTATTATTTTTTTGAACCGTAACATTTTGAATTCATTTATTATCATAAATAAATTAGAATTTAAATGAAAATAATTGATTAAGAAATTAAAATATCATTAATTATTTGAATATGAAATTTGCTTGAAACTTTGCTACAACGAAGGATGAAGGTGAAATTAATTATATTTTAAATTATACACATATGCATTGCGTGTGTGTGTCTATATATATATATATATATATATAATCCCTCCGTTTTAAAAAAATAGTCCATTTTCAATTTTCACGCAGACTAAGATACAGCAATTATCAAGGTTTAATGATAATTTTATTTATGTAACTTTTTTATTATGTTCGTTTTAAATAATACATGAACAATTATTATACTGAAATAATAAATAAGAATTGATGAGATTTATTGAAAATAAGATAAAATTTAATAAGAATATAGTAAACAATTTAAAGATTAACTATAATGTAAAAAAGGAAAATAAAATAAATTTTAGGACAAGCGAAAAAAAAAAAAAAAGATAGAATTTTTTTTTTTTTTTTTTACGGAGAGAGCATAACGTATAGTGCACAAAACCCATAAGGTTATTTTGTAAATTCCCAACACTGCCAAACACCTAGAGGGCATTAACAACATTCTTGAATCACTAATTTAAGAAATGACAAAATAATAATAATAAATTTTTTAAATGAAAATAAAAATAAAAAATCACTTTCAATCATAGTCATGGGTCGACACATGCCTTTCACAAGTATATGGTCTTGTGTCACCATCTTCTTCAGTAATTAGCCAATAAAATCTAGCTGGAAAAGCATTGCAAACCATAGGTATATTCCATTACCAATTCAATTTACTTTTATTTTTGAGTTTTTCCATTTTTCAAAAATTTTAAAAAATAATTTCCCACCGGCCCTCTCCATTTTTAATAAACCAAATATATAGTATTCAATGCTCTCATTAAAAGGTTAATAATATAAGTTATCTATTGATTTTGTATATATTCAAAGAAATATAAAAATATTCTATTAGACGATTAAATTAACGAAGTGAACTACATTTTAAGTGTATTTTTCTATAAAATAAGTGGTTTAAATTCAGGACTCGAGGACGGCACTAATTATTTCAAATTCTTAATCTTTTTGTTTTCAATTCATGAGAGACATTCGGAATAATATTATGAGTTACAAAATAAAAATAGTCTTTATTTTTGATAATATTTATCAAATTAGTGATAACTATTGTGACTGTTCGCTCCTATTTATTCTACAAGAGGAAAGAAGACGGATCAAATTATTTACGGTTGATTGACAAATGTTTAACCTTTTTGACATGTAAAAAACTCTTAAAATTGTATTATAATTAAATATAATAATGTATTTTTAGTTTAAAAAAAAAAACAAAAAAAGTTTAATGGCCCAATGGGCCGTTTTCTCTCCCATTCCTGCTCTACCTTAAACGGGTTGCTGGTTGAATCGGACTCAAATCGGGCAGTTTTCTCTACTCTTGTTTCAGTCCGAACTTGATCCGATGTAGAATATGAATCTTGCGTTTAAGATCAATCGACTCCTTTTTGCTAAAAATAATAAAACCCTATAGGATGAACAAGTAGGGAGTTTTACCCTTGCCTCGAGGGAATGAACAGCTCTATTCTGAATTTGTTTATTATTGAAGCTGGAGTCTACAGTTTGAAATGGCTAAATTAAAAAAAGAAAAAAAGAAACCTAATTTTGATACCTTTCATGATTTTAATCAATTTTTTAAATTTAAGCCATTCATATTTTTGTGACAATGTAAGCGAATTTCACATCAGCTAATCACAATATGAATGTGATATATATAAAGAAGAGCAAATCTTATACCAGCAAGACGTATTTTGAACTATAAAAAGATTTTAGCCCAGAAAGAAATCCGTGTGGACCACCTCGAATGCCACAATTTTAGTATGGTGTTTTAATAATAATTATGATTTTTATGACTATTATCTAAATTCAACTAATATAATTGTTGTATATAATGTGTTCCTAATTGTTTAAGAGTTTAATTCGAATGATTCATGCGGCGTATAATTGATTTGTTTTCAACCGTTAGGTTATCGTTATTTGATAAGCTTTTTAATTAACAATTGATAGACGATAAAAGTCTCTGTTAAATTGTTGATTAAATGAGTTATGTTTTAAAGTTTTGATTTAAATTTATATTATATTTAGATTTTATTAATCTCATAAAAATAATTACTAAAAAATTCTTTTTTTCAAGTTAATATTTTTTTTTATCGTTTCTTTATACTTATTTAAAAATAATAATCTTTTAAGTATTATTTTGAAATTTTAATTAATATTTTTTGTTTATATAATACACTAAATAATATATTCACCCTAATAAAAAAATATATACTCGCACATCATGATATAAAGTAATTATATCTTTAATGGTCATTTTACATTTTAAAAACGGTGATTATCAAAGTTTTACTAAATTTCAATATTCATCAATTAACGGTTATTAATCATCAGCTATTAGTTTATATAAACAGTTAAACCAAATAGGTAGTTAATTAAATTAAAAGCTGAACTTGTTATCATATATATATATATATATATATAGTTTTTTTTTCGTATTAATAATTTTTGATAACGAAAATTAATATTACTATACACATTATTTAGCAGTCACGTCTAACATAGTTATCCAAAAAGCAGATTTGAAAATTTATTACATATATAATGATATTTAATTTTGTTGTTAAGGACATCAAATGTCAATTCAGTTATGGTAGTCAATATTGTTCCATTGATTAAAGAAGTGATGGAAACGTAAAAAGGATCATATTTCCTTTTATTTATATCATTAATTGATGAATGAAAGAAAATATTAAATAATAATAATAATAATATATGGTAAATGGGGATTTGTTTTGTGGGTCAGGTTTATCCTAAAGGAGAGGCGTTTTGCGGATTGTAAGGATTGCCGGTGTCCCACGGCTGAGTGACATGAAAGTGATCTTCTTCTTCTTCTTCTTCTTCTTTTAGGAAGGAGATGTGGGTCCCCACTCCCTACCCCTGAAGAAACCTTGCCTGCCGGCACCAAATTCACGACACCAGTTAACGACAAATCCTCCATTCCTTCCTTCCTTATTGACTTGCATGGCTTATATATATTCCATGTACATATATAATAGCTGGAGATTTACCATGTCGGAGAAGGTTTATCTCTAACAGTTTAAACATATGTTTCTATCGTTCTTTCTTCTCGTTTCAGTTATCTTCATGGTTAATATATGGAACCAATAATGTGGTATATACAATCGTTTTTGTTTGTAGTTTTTTTTTTTGAAGTTTGCTCTCCTCTTATACTAAAAAAATAAAAAATAAATGAATTATATTTAAAAGTATAATTTAATTATTATGAATATTATTTATACAAGACGTCATGGCGTTTCTTAATTTTCATATTATAAAAGGCATTTTAAATATTAAGATAGCTATCGTTTTTTATTTTTATTTTTATTTTTATTTTTTTTTTTTTGTATTTAGATAGCTATCGTTAATATTGGTTTTATACGGAGAATATATAAAAAGTATAGATATAATATTCCATAAATTATAGTTAGAATTAAAATAACATATATAACCATAATATCACAATCATAGTAATTTCACATTAAAACTAATATCTATTTATTTTTAATTACTGTAATTCTCAAATGATACTCTATCCGATCCAAAATGATAATCCATCTTTTATTTTCACACAAATTAAAAAATAACAATTATTATAGTTAAAGAAAATTTTATTCATATAAATTTTCTATTATGCCCATTTTAATAAGGGTTATTAAAAATAAGATAAAATTTAATAAGGGTATAATAGACGATTCAAGAATTAACTATAATGCAAAAAAGGAAAGTGGACTATATTTTGAGACAAACCAAAAAGAAAATATGGAATATCTCTTTGGGACAGAGAAAGTATCTAAGTTTATTGTTTTGGTAAATATTACTGTATAAATTTATAGTACCATACAAATTGAACATGAATAAAAAAAAAACCACCGAAAATTTTAAACCTAAAATTTATACAGAATTATTAATTATTAAACTGATTTTTTTTTTTTTTTTTTTTTTTTTGGAGAAATATCACTAGGCATGCATGAGGAAGGACAAAAGGCATGCATGTATGCAGTAACGATATCGTTGTATCCATGTAGAGCTGGATTTAATAGGAAATGGTCACGAGGGAACCAATCTTTGCTTTCTTTGCAAACGGTCCCCCTTCACAGTAGGTTTGGCTAATGCAAGTTGCGTAAGTTGGGCTACACTTGTTCACGTGCATCAAAGGCCCAAGTCGCTTGTAAATAAAATAATAAATATTATCTGTTTTTTTTTCCTGCCAAATTCAATCAATTAAATGATTAATGTAAATTTTGATAATAAAACATAATTTAATAATTCAAAATTATGATTAAAATAATAAAGTTTGATTTTTTAACCTATGACCGCAGCAAAATATTAAGCACCAACATTTAGGGGTGAGCGATGGACGGCTGTAATAAAAAAATTGAACTAAATCGGCATCAATTGATTTAATTCGGCTTATGATTTCAGGTAATATTAATTTTAGTTCAATGTAAAAATAAGGTTAAATATATATATATAAAAAGAGTCGGAATCGATTTGATTCAGTTCAATTTAATTTTGGATATAATTTTTATAACATTCGCACCATATAAGGTGCTAGCTTGAGACGTTAGTTTACCTTAGGTGAATCCATATTAATTAAGCACAAGGTGAAAGTGATGTAAATAAGAAATGATAAGTTTTAGACCAGCAAGAGATTTTTTTAGCTATGAGCTTATTCGATCAAAGCAGACAATATCTTGATAATCACGGGATGCCACAATTTTGTTTTAGTTCAATCGAGAAAAAAAGTATAAATTTATTTATTTTTTTGTCAGTTGAAGGGATTGCACATCCCTATCAATAAATAGCTACACCAAAATTTCAAATAAATAGGAGTAGCAGAAATATAGAATACATATTGAAATGTTGATGCATATATAGATATATGAACTCGAGAATATAAGAAATTAAGTTACTGTAATAGGATCAAAGGTGAGTCCAGTCAAGAAATCTTATCTCCTTGTCCATTGAGTTTGTTTCTGTTAGGTAGAATCCAAAAGAACTTCTGGTGTGGAAGATGTGGGCACACTAATTAAATGATTACTGCAAAGATTAGTAGCAATTGAGTTTCCTAATTACTTGAAGAAGATAAGATGTAAAGGACTTCAGCTTCAATAAATGCAGAAATATTTACAGTTACAAGAAACTGGGAGGAGATGACAAAAATTTAAGAACATAACAACATGTGATCTGCTAGCTTTGATCCATGTGAATGATTGTGACATTTGAAGGGGACATAAATAAGGGTCCCATATTATATTCTCTTCTCTGCACTGATTTCTATTTTCTTTCATGTATAGAAGCTGAAAATGAAACATTCTGCCACAACCACCGTTACTGTGAATGGAAAAACTGCAACTAAATTTTAATATATATATATATATATATAACGTTTGCAAGTAGGAATTTTAGAATGTTTTTCAAATTTCAATCATAATTTTACGAATGTTTAAATTAAATATTTCCTCAAAAATAATAATAAACAAGATTTTTTTGATGACATCAATCAAATTTAAATTGATCATATAAACCAAAATTTTTCCATGATAGTGAATTGATTCTCTAATACTAATTATGCAACCGGTGTTTCAGTAATTTAGTTCAAAAAAAGAGCCTCATTGACCAATCAATTAACCGAACCGTGATCACCCAAGTTGGTGGATTTGAAATTCCAAGTTGTTGAACCATTAATTCCATGGCAGATAAAGAAAGGATTTTCACGAGCATAAAAACAATTTCAGGAGATTCCTTACTGGATTTTCCCGATGATGCAATCCTTACAAATACGTTATTGGAATATTGACACACTAACAACTTTTTTTTTGTGCCTTCCTAAGTTGACTGTCTAAGTTGAAAAAATTTGTAGATTTTATATTCAGCATTTGCTGGTCGTGCAAATCCGCAAATCTATAGGATAAGACTTGCCTTTAGTGTATTTGTCCTACAAATCAGCATAAGTTTTGCTTACACTATGAATTTTACTCATGTCCAAGCAAATAAATAAACACCATTTAAAGATACCAATACCACCATTTATTCCTTGCATCTTTACTAAGTTGAATTGATGCATGGATAAACCCATATACACAAGTGTAAGTAAGTACTACTATTTCAAGGTCTAAATAAGTGTTTCCTGCCCCTTGGAAATTCCCAAGTCAAGAATTGCATATTCAATATTAGAGGAAGTCTCACATTATATTCTACAGCTACATTCTATGTAATTATACTCAATTCAAAACAAGTAATGCATAAATTCTAGTCAATTGAATTGTTGAATCTTTAATAGGTTTAAGTCATAATATTAGTGTAAAATTAATGCATACAAGTGAATTCCTATCCGTCTATAAACATGGTTTATATGGAAAATGAAGTCCATGGATTTTAACAGTCTTTTTTCCATGTGTGCCACTACCCCTACTGCTAGACTAAAACTATGTTATGCTCAAAAATCAGTAACAAATAAGGCAGTTTGCTCCAAAGCTTGGCCCCAAGAATGCTACCCTTGAAGAACTTTATGTTTCATCAAATCAAGTATAGCTGACATTTCCCAAAAATGCCACCCTTGCTTGTCCCTTGAAGGAACTTTAAGTTTCATCAAATCAAGTCTAGGTTGACATTTCTCTTCCACCACTCGCATGAATTTTTAAAGGGATATTGCACCCTTATGGCAAAAGCATGTAAGTGATTTTTCCTTCTTTCTTTGATTTTCTTCTTTTTCATTCTTCCCCTCCCCTTTTCCATGAACTACCACATAACTAACACAACAGTTGATATTACAAAATTTAGGGAAGGGCAAGCCAAAAGGAAAAACGATTTTTGACTCACTATTGGATGCAGTAGATACTCTTAGCCCATTAGAAGAGACGATAATATCTCTCCCATTGTCTTTTCAGATGTCTCATTCTCATTATCTACCTCCACCCCAGACTCAAGAACAGCAGCATCCAAAATAAGCTTCCGTTTTGCAATCTCATAAACATTTTCATCAACCGTACTCCTGGTCACTAGCCTGCAAAATCAGAAGCGGAGTAAATCCATGGACATACAATATGCAACACTGTAAATTTGTGATCCCTCTATTATTTTCAGTTTCTGCAGATCAGTAAGAGTAATGAACACCTGTATATAGTGACAGGCTTCAATTGGCCAATGCGATGACACCGATCTTCTGCCTGCCGATCAATCTGTGGATTGAAATCCATATCATGAATAACAACAGTATCAGCTCCGGTCAAGTTCAAACCCTGCCCTCCAGCTCTAGTGGATAGCAAGCATGCGAATATAGAAGTGTCATTGTTGAAAGCATCAACTATATTCTGTCTCTCTGTCACCTGAGTACTGTCATTGGAAGAGATTACAATGATGAAGTTAAACACAATTAACAGTAGGCATAAAAGTGGGGAAAGGACACAACAATGCAAAATCAAGACGTAAGAGTAATATCTGACGATTATAGTCCCATAAGACCATTGTTGCATGCTGCAAAACAAGCCTAACCTAAATCCAATAGGATTATCTTGCTCAAAGCAACTGAAGAGAAAAAGAAAATGCTGCCAGAGAGTCACATAGAGCGTAGTTACCCAACCTAGATTCACAACTCATTTTGCACAAAAATTGTTTTAACCATACAAAGCCCATGATTACAAGAGGTGGGTAGCACCAGAGCTGAGGTGGGACAGACCAACCAGAGCAAGTAAAATTTTCACCTCCATATCATATCACTGTTTCATGTATTCAACTATTGTTGTGTGCATATGATGTATAGAGGAGAAACTAATAGGGAAGCCATGAGAAGCTCCAAAAAATAAATAAAATAAAAGCTCCAAATGCATCACTATATATGTGTATATAAAGTGCATCATCCAGTTATAGTGCGGTTAAAAGCTAAATCCTATTCTGGATGAGTCATATGCTTCAGCAATTTTTACAATAATACGTGAACATTCTCAACCCTCAAACCTGCGACAGAACTACTGCAAGCCCAAGAATTTAACCATTGCACTCACAAATAGCACGCAAAAGAATTCATTTATTAAACATCATCAGATAGTAAACATCCATGTGTCATAAAGCAAGGTTTGGATGGTTTCATCCAGTCATCAGTTTACTGCAGCAATAAACAAGAAAAGTCTAATATAGAGATCCATCGAGACAAATTCACCTTATATATAATGAATGTTGAAAAAATAGATAAGGTACCTTCCATCAAGTCTGCTGTATGTCACCCCAATTACATCCAGTGTCCATTCTAGGATATCTAGCATTGACGTCCACTGGCTAAATATCAGAACCCTATGTCCATCCCTCTTCAGCGCAGGAAGAAGTTCAGCTAGCGCCTGCATAATTGATGCAGAAACATGACCAATAGTGTGAGCATTACATATATTTAAAAAAGTTTGTTCTTAGAGAATCTGGATTAGAGAAATAAAGTGAAATTATTCAATCCATAGTTCCATACCCGACATTTTGCTGAAAGCATGACATGCTTATCTGAAAGGATCCCTCTAGCATCTTTAACTCTATGATATAGTAAAAGCTGCAAGAATTGTTCGAAATTGTGAATATGTTAAACAAAATTGGAGTTATATTTCTGCAGGACGAGAAGTACACCAGAGATTTGTAAAAGAATAAAAAAAACTTCCGATTATTATCAGAGTAATAATTGTACAGGTCAAGATATAACCATGATTTAATGACATTTTCAATTAACCATCCACCTGCTATTGGTAAAAGTGAAAACTACGACCGACATAACTTCAAAACAAAGCACTTCCTCATCATTAAAGACCCTGTAGTCTTTTTTTTTGTTGACATCTCCTAAAAGCTAGCATCAAATAAAACTTGAAAATATGCCTGAAAATCTCCTACAGAAATTATTCATATACACAAATGCAAAAATCAGACCAAGAGGTAGCATTTTTTAGCACTGAAGTATACTACTATCCTGGACAGCCTGAAATAAAGATCTCGTAATCTCTATGAAGAAATGATGAATGCCAATGCACCAAGAGAATGGGACAACCCTCTTATGAAACAGATCCCACCAGTGAGCATTTACATCCTCCACACCATCGGAAGTATACAGTCCATCTTTTTTTAGTCTTCAATAACTCAAACGTTAAAGTTAAGGCATTCAGCATCCACTTGAGCTATTAACTTATTCTTGACACTCTCAGCTCTTTGTAAAAGCAGTGAATCCCAGTTTTGAAGAAGGGAAGTTGCTTCTTTACCAACAGAGTCTTCAGATCTGACATACCCAGGCTACCACTTATAATCCTATGCATGCTCTCATGCACTGACACTGCTACAATTTAATCCATAGAAAAACAGTTAATCCGTTGCATCTCTTTATGTGCATAGGAAAGAAATTTTACATGTTTTATCTAGGATACTACATTGCTAAATCCCAAATCCTTATCTACAATGGAGAAACAAAACATCAAGGAAGAGTTTGCATGCACTAGCATAAAATCAATATCTATCACCTTTTAGGGATAGAGACCCCACCCAAAAATAATCAGAAATTACCCGGTGAATAGAAAAATCGCTGTAGGTCTTCAGTTCCTCAATAACTCTGTCCAGTGTACATTCATAGCCAAAAGCACCAATTGGATGTAACTTTTTGGCTAAACGAATAACATCATCATCACTGTAAATTCGCCTCACTAATAATGGATGATTGGCTATCTGAATGAGCATGAAAATTTAGTTAGGTTACAGAAAGAAAAGGCACAAAATAAATGATAAGGACAGAGAAAAACAACAGATTTAACAGAAAAATTAATAAGAGCAAAAACAGCACCTTGCGGAACTGAACAAAATAATTTGATATCTGACGCCGAGGAAGAACTCCACAAATAGTATTCAAGTCAACATCTGAAACCTTTGCAATACGAGCACGTGATGCTGCTCGATATTCCTCTATTGCTTCTTTATAAGCATCTTCCTGATGCTTTTCCATTAAAACAAATTCAACCTAGAAAAACATCATCTAATTATTCTAGCTATCCCAAATGTGAATGAGATAATTTTTATAGTGAATTCGCAAAAGAGAGTAACTGGACAATGCAGGATGTTAGTTAAAGCTTTGCAGTAGAGACCAGCATACCCGCTGTATCTTTGGAACAAGTTGTTGCATTACATCAGATTTTAACCGCCTCAAAATGAATGGTCCCAAAATGGACTTCATACGACCAATTAATTCTCTATCTTCGGCATTTAGTAGTTTTTTCAAGTCCACATCCTCAGTAGCAAAAAGATCGGGCATCATAAACTCCAATAGTGACCACAGCTCCTGAAATGATTGACCACATGATCAACTAAAAGGATATCACTGCTGGCTAAAATATGAAAATATTTTGAAATAACATTTTCAAAGATAGATGACTGATCAGCATAATTTTAGATGCTTCCAACAGCATGGAAAAGCAGAAAAGGGAAAGAAAATACTAGCTGACAAGCTGGACTTGCTACAATATAACTTTCAAGCCCCAAATGAAATACCATCAGCAAACAACTCCAACAGAGAAATAAAGTATAAAGGAGGCAGGAAGCTCAACTTACTAAATGAAGTAAGTAAAAATATAAAGTCAATCAAATTACACATGGAAGCTAATAAGCCAGATGGAAGTTTCAAGCGTGTAAGCTAAATGGATTCCATGAGATTCATTTAAATATTAAATAATAATAATAAAAGAGCAATTGGTAATACTACATGTAAATCATTCTGCAGTGGAGTCCCAGTAAGCATCAAACGCTGGTTAGCATTTCTTGCAACTGACATTAGGTTTTTCCACCTATAACTGTTCTTATCCTTCAAAGCATGTGCCTCATCCATGAGAACACAGCTCCATCGCCAGCGTTTCAGAATTTTACGGTCATCTTTCTGATGAGCACTGCATATCAACAATAAGAAACAAGATCAGAATGAAACCAAAGTATAATAAAGTGACAGGTCTCAATATTACGCATACCTGTGTCGTTCAAAGAGCGAGTAACAAACAAGAAGCACGTTAAATGGTGGCGGCAATCCAGCTTTGGCCAAAGAATTTAAATCTTTTGAGTAGGCAGCTCGGGTAGCCCCATGATATTGGAGTACAGAAAATGATGGACACCACTTTTTAAGTTCTCTTTCCCAATTTTCCAAAAGAGATGCAGGGCATACAATTAAATGTGGACCAGGATCATCGTTCAAGTGTTTCAGCAACATTAAGTATGTAATTGCCTGTCGCACGCCGTCATATTACATTTTGACAACTTAAAGGTTAAACATATTAGCAATGAAAAGGAAAAGCATGGAACCCACGTACCTGAATAGTCTTCCCAAGCCCCATTTCATCCGCCAATATCGCTGCATGGGAAACAAATGTGAATTGTTACTTGTTAGAAGTCTTTTCAAAGCTATATAGCATTTTAATTTTATGTGTAAAGCTAAAAACAGTTTAGAGTTACAAGAGATTCAGTAGACAGTCGCAATGACTACTTTGAAGGATCCCAATGGACTTTTTAAAAGCATGTCCAATAAAATACGAAGAACATTTATTTTTAAAAGAGATATACAAGCCACTTAGAATGAGGCAAATCTCCCTGCAGACAAGAGGCTTCTCAGGTACATTGAAGTGGCATGTCTAATAGTATGTGAATCTATTTAGATTGCACCTCAAATAACATCAGATGCCAACATACATGAACACAAAAAACTTCCTCTGGGTACTGCTTGCAATACCAACTCTTTGCTACATGGCCAGGGAACAAACTCTAAACACTCTAATTACATGCAGTTTGATTTCGACTACCATTACGTAATTATCTATACCCAATTCTCTGCTCCATATCATAGTAATATTTACATAAAGGTAAAGAATTTTGCCAGGTTTCATCCATTACCCAAACTAATACCTCCTAAAGCCACTACACTGCGAAGTGACTTTTGCTTTATTTATCCAAAAAACATAAAGTCATAAGTTCTCATAACTCTACAGTCCCCAAAAACATAGGGATAATATATCGAGAATAATATAGATTATAATATCATAGTTTCCCAGAAGTAGTTAATTATCATGATGCATTAGCAGTATGTCTTCTCTTACCATGAATTGGTCAGTGAAATGAACTTACTTCACAGGCAAAGTAAGAGAGAAATTATATACTATCAGCTGATTATAACACAACAAGATGACAAAAGAATAGTAGAACTACCTCCAGCAATGCCCTTTCTATACAGAAGAAGAAGAAAATTCACACCAACTAGCTGGTATGGCTTAAGAACAGGCTGGAAATTTGAATCTGCCACTGCACATGCTGCGGCAATATCACTCTGCAAGAACAAAATGGGATTTCAAGACTACACCTATTAAAGAGGTAACTTCATGTAATGCCAGTGAGAAAATTAGAAGCAAAGAGACCCTAGTTATCAATAAAAGGCATTTGTTACCATATGAGATCACAGGAAATGCATAGCCACATATTTGCACGTGCATGCATCTGTATCCCCACTTACACAGCCATGCATCTATAGGCACACAAGTACATAACCGCACATGCACAAATGCAGTTCAGCCAAGTCAGCTTATTTGAAGTATAATTTTCACTACCTAATCAACATAAAGCTTCTAACTAAGACCTTCAGCCGTGGATATTTGCACTCACCTAGTCACCATTTAGTTATCTAGATAGACTAGATTAAATTGAGGTTATTAGTCCAATCTTGAAAACAACAATACGGACAAAAATACCGAAAACTTTCATTTCTCTTCTCTATGAATTTGCAGTTAACTCATAAACCAGAGAATTTCAATACACAGCTTCATCAAAGTATAACAAAGACTACCTAGCAACTACCATTACAGAAAGTTCCAAATTTGCCAGTCTCAACATTTAGGCAAGATAGCAAAAAACTTCATCTTTATATAAATAACTTTACTTTTCAATTTCCTTCAAAGATAAATATATAAGCACACTGTGTCATATAGCTTCCCTTACTTCAGCAAACAATGTTGATAATTGGGTGGAGAAAAAAACAAAAAACAGTGGATCATTATTCCTAGCAATATATAAAAATCTAAGCATCTAAAAAGAAAGTCTCATTGTGATACATAATGAATAAAATACATAACTTGATAACAGATGAACTAAAAGAAAGAGAAGAAGATGAAGAAGAGAGGCAAAGCTAAGCTTCCATAAATCGAGTTTCAACACACAAATTCAGCATTCCATCTTCTTGTTATTTTCACCTTTCTTTCAGTCAATGCTGAGTAAAATAAAACTATAAAGATTGACCTACAGTACAGAAACAAACATTAATTCATGCAAAATAATTAAACTCGGTAACCAAACCAAAAAACTTCAATTCCAGTTTCTGCAGCAAGTTACTCAGTAACCAAACAAACAGAAAAACCACGAACAACAAGAAAATGTACCTGAGTCACAATCCTGACTGAAGAAGCTTCTACCTCCGCGTACCGCTCGCACGAGGTGACAGCAGAACCATACAGCTCTTTCTTCAGCTCCGCTGATATTTTGGCGCACTTCTGCAAAGCCTTTCCCACAACATCATCTTCCTCCAACTCCAATTCCTCCTCCTCCTCCTCGTCACTCGACTCTATATCATATACCTCCGCAAAATTCGCTTCACCCTCCACCTCCTTCCTTTCCTCTGCCTCTTCATCCTCCTCCTCCTCCTCTTCATCATCATCAACTATAAATCGACGAGCACGATTCACCGCCGGCGCCCTCGCCATCTCCGCCAAATCATCATCTTCCACGTCATTATCCTCCAAATTCTCCTCCTCCTCTACTTCTTCCAAATCAAAAGATCGAGTAATTTCAAAGCAATCATCGCTGCTGCTATCGGAATTGAGAGTATCTTCAGGCTTCTTAAAAGCGAAGGACTCTATAGGAGGTGGTGCAGGGGATTTGCGTTTACGTTTATCATTTGGTGCCCCTTCGAGGACGCGGGACGGCTTGAAGGAGTGGTTGTCCCACTCGTCATCGGAGATTTCGTCGAAAACTCGCTTCATCTTTCCATATTTATATATGCAGACTTACTATTGTGATTCAATTGAAGTTGCAGAGTGAGCGAGAGAGAGAAATGACAGCAGCACTGGAAATCCAATAGTTGGGAAAAAGAACAGAAGAAGCCGTAACATATGTACTTTGTAGAGAGAGAGAGAGAGAGAGGAAGGAAAAGTCAAGAAGAGTGAGTGAGTG
Organism: Jatropha curcas; assembly: GCF_041381405.1. NCBI lineage: Eukaryota > Viridiplantae > Streptophyta > Magnoliopsida > Malpighiales > Euphorbiaceae > Jatropha > Jatropha curcas. Next base: position 5,099,416 of record NC_143161.1, read on the forward strand.
AAGAAGAAAAGTACAAACAAGGTTACGACAGCAACGGAATAGAATCGATAATGCCGGTTAGACCCGGACCCGTGTAGTTCGGCCCATATCGTCTTGGGCTGTGGATTGTGGTACCGCTACATTTAACAATTTTGATCATTGTAGTATTTCTAACTGCATGTTCATCTACTAAAACCAATATAATACTTTATCCACTATAATTTCTTTTTTCAAATTATGTTATAAAAATTGTATACTTATTACTAAGTATTTTCATTAATTTAATATATTTGAATCAAAATTTTAAAATAATTTAATATTCTATAAGGTTAAATAATTAAAAAATGGAAAATTCAATTAAATTATAAAATAAAATAGAGACCTGAAAAGGTAGAAGAAAATTAATAAAGAAACGACAAACTCCTAACATTAAAAAATATAAGAATATAAGCGTGAAGGGAAAATATTTATAGATTTAAATACCCGATGGTTGTAAATTAAAAAATTTAATTCAATAAGTTTAATCAATCCAATTTAGCTCGAGCTTATTTATCAAAATCATTTAATAAATGAATTCAATTTAATTTCAAATTTTCTTTTAATTATAAACTGTAAATGGGTGAGTTAAAATTCAATAAAATTTAATTTCGCTTTATTTGTTTAGAGTCATACTATTTAATTTCGCTTTATTTGTTTAGAGTCATACTTATTATAAATGAAAGAATTTTTTACTCATAAATATAAACAATTATTTATTTTCTACAAACAATGAGAAAATATTTTCATGGCAAACGAAAAGATTTCCTCTTGTTTCTAAATGACATGTAAAAATATATGGAAATGAAATTGTTTGCTGCTTCATATGACCATTTTTAAATAATAACCCATCTTCACATAATAATCATTTCTCTTATCTGCGTTTGATATAAATTAATTAAAAATATGAAATTTATTTATAAATTAATTTCTATATTTATTATATTAAGTTTGAAATATGAGATTTAATTAAATTTCATATATTTTGTATTTAAAATAAATTTACAATCTCATTTAATATTTCTAAGACAATCTTAAAAAAATTAAAACAGAGAAAAAAAAATGTAGGATTTTTAAAAATTAGAAGAATGTAAAATCTAGGAGGTTAAAGAAAAATTTTAAAAAAAATTAGAAGAATGCAAAAAAAATAATAATAATAATAATAATAATACTGAGCCCCCAACATTCCGTTCCTGGATCCATCAAGGCAACTTAAAAAGTCGAATGTGGTACTTTCAAATTTCAAAACACTGTTTGTGAGGTCCAGTCCAAACTCAACTGGGCCTGATGTCAGTTAATACTTAAATAATAATACACAACACATGCTCAAGTTCATTGGATATAAACCTAATTCATATAGCAATATTTCTTTTTTTTTTTTTTTTTTCCCTGAAAACTTGTTCGATATTTGTCCATACAATCAGAAAACTCAATAAAATTTAAAATTAGGTTACTCAATTTGCAATTGAAAATTTTAGAAATAAAAATAAAAAATAAAAAATTCTACTAAAATAAATTGGAAATAAAACACACATAATACTCTATCTTGCTTGCTTATTTGAAATATTAATCAGAATTAACAAATTTTAAATATTGAATGTTTGCTTGAAGCCTAAAAATCAAAGTGCAAATTTCAACTTATTATTAGTTATTAATTCTTCCTTTTTAATTATAAGTTGTCTTTGCAAAAAAAAAAATTAAAACTTAGTCTTATATTTGGATTATTGTCAAATACTAAGACTAGTTTACTCTCTGGCACACCCACTTGGAGCCGCACGGCTACACTTGTTCATATGGAGGGTTAATTGATAGATGTGCAACAATATAATCAGTCAAATTGTGACAGTTTGGCCGAGTGGTCTAAGGCGCCAGATTTAGGCTCTGGTCCGAAAGGGCGTGGGTTCAAATCCCACAGCTGTCATATAATGCTTTTTCGTATCTAAGGATATACAAAACCAACTATCAGATCGAACTAATTCCTTTTGGTTCGACTAGCTAGTCAAAAAAAGCCAAAATTAAACAATTCAAATATCAATTTCAGTTCGACCCGCTTTTTAAAAACTTCAGTTTGCAATTTTTTATTTTGATCTTTATTCAGTTGGATTGAAAATCCACCGCTTGCTCACCCCTACCAGTTACTCTTCTAAAGTGACCAACTTGGCCAGGCTGAGTGTGCATATTATATACATATACACCTCATCTCTCCTTTGACAACTTATAAAATATTTGGTTTCTTCCCATTTACTTTTGCGTTCCATAAAGTTATTGCTTCTAGAAAAATAATCTGTATAGGGTTTTTGAAAAATTAATTCCAATGAATTTGTTGGTGCACTAAGAAAATATAGCTAGGAGAGATGTATGTGAGTGGCCACCTTGAAAAGCATTTAAGCTCCTCCACAATTTTGCATTCAACCATTTGCTGATCATTTCATTATTGATCTATATATATATATATATATATATATATATGAGAGAGAGACAGAGGCCACCTGAAGAGAGAACACACAATTTGTAAAATAGCAATTATGATGCATTTTAGCTAAAAAAATGAATGACTAGAATGCAAACAGCAGCATCAAAGCCCTGTCCACTCACCTCCATCTCTTATCCTATATGTGTGTGAGAAAATTATATGTTCAATATCATAATTACACATATTTATTAGATAAATCTCTAGTCTCTACCATTTAAGTTTGAGTTAACATTTCTATAGATCAAATTTGATAAACTCTTTGTGAATTTCAAAAATATATAAATAAACATACTGTTCGAGGAAACAAGAAAAATACAGTATAATTTTAAGGTAAATCTTTTTAAAAAAATTCAACTGCATTTTCAGGTGAATTTGATTTCAAACACTAACACATTTAAAACTTAAAATTCATTAATATTATACTAATTTTATTTGAATATTATCCGGATTTGAGTTTAGAAATATATGTCAGAATCTAAAAATAAAAGAAGGGTATTGTAAAATTTGGAGATGTTGAGGCTTATATATCACTGGATTCTTTGTTTCATATGTGGGGGGGTTTGAGCTTTTAATAATTTTGGAAGATTAAGTAGTTTGACATGACATGAATTTCCCGTTTGGAAGCTGGAACAATAGATTTGAATAAAGTAGTTATGTCCTATTTATTTGTCGTCTTATATTTTAACTTATAGGTCCTAAAATCTATTTTCAACAGTTGCTTGAGTTTCCTTAGAAGCTAAGAGGCATTGATTAGTTATCTTGAAAGGGACTATACTACGTACTTACACTTTACATTAGTCAACGTCCAAATTGCCAAATTGCCTATCGACGGAGTGTATTAAACCTTTCTGCATTGGAAAAAAATTGAAATAAATAATTAATGTTTGAGATTATAATAATTTATTTTTTTGATACGTACAATATTTATTTAAAAAAAAAAAAAAAAGAGTTTGCGGGTTTTGAATTTTGAACTTCTTATTCTCTAAAACGTACCATCAACTAATAGAATAGTTTAAAGATTTTAAACTCATATATAAGCGTTTGGAGGGTAGGAAATTATTGGGATATGATTCTGGTTTGCAGTTGTATTTTTATATCCATTTATATGGGGATTGAATTTTTTTTTTTCTTGCTTTTATATATACATAATATTATGATTATTTAATGGTATTAATGCGGTGGTTTTTATTTCATACTATCTCCGTTTCACAATACTTGTTATATTTGAAAAAATAGTTTGTTTTAAAATACTTGTCACATTTATAGTTTCAATAAGTAATTAAACATTATCGAGCACTTTCATATCACTTATAATTAAAGAAAATAAATACAGTATTCATTAGTAGATCAAAACACAAATTAAACACATAATAATAATATATATTATTGTATTATAAATATATGATTTTTCATCTATAAAGGCACCCAGATCTATAAGTTGGTGTCCAGTAATCTGATCCAGTGTTTTCATGATAAACTTGAGGAGTACATGAAATAGGAACTAAACAAAGGCCTCTGCCCCTCAAATCAACCTTTCCATCTCCTTTATCTAATTTCTTCTCCAAGCTTCCCCATGGATCCTGCATGATCAAATTAATATTTAATTGCAAAATTAACAACTCTAAAATTTTTGTTTTTCTATTTAAATAATAACTAATGTATGTATATGATCTTGCTTACCTTATGTGAATTGGTCTTCATGTAAGGATTACTCAACAGCTGCACATTTAGAAAAGGCAAAGTGATGATGATCATCAGGAAAAACAAACATGTACGGATATTTGAAAAGGATAGAACGAACGATGATATACTTTTCATTAATTGTAATGACATGTATGATACTTTTGATGTATTGTGTTATATTATATTATTTCATTTATAACTCATCAAATGTAGTCTTATGACACATGTTAAGTGTCATTTTTCATGTATTTTCTGCCTTTAAAATAAATTCTCAACATCAAGAAATGGCAATAAGTGTTCTTGGTCCTTCATTAAAGGAGGATAAAATTAATTCGTTCCTCCATGATTTCTCTCTGTAATTAATTATTAAACTGTTTCTTTTTTTTTTCCTTTTTTGCATTCTTTTTTCACCTTTTGCGACTCAGTTTTAACAACTATCACTTCCCATTGCTTTATATTTTTTAAAACACATACTAGCAAATATATAAAAGATGGAGAACCCACTATAATTACTCTTAATACATATCATAATATATAAAACCAGAATCCTCTCCATCTTCATTGTTTTTGTTATTATACTTAAATAATTTAATTATTTACTTTCATATTTGATTAATTACTCTTTATTTTTGAAGACTAATTACTACTTTATTTAATATATAAGTCGTAATTAATTAATTACCTGCACTTGCTCTTGCAAAAACTTTATATACTGAATTGCTTCTAAAAGTACAGAGGCTGTATCAGTCTGAAAATCAACAAAAAAAAAAAAAAAAAAGGAAAAATCATCAAAAGAAGAAAGTTAAGGTATTATTTGTTTAAAAAAAAAAAAAGATGGCAGTAACTTTTCTATTTTCTTTTAATTAATAAGGAGCAAAGTCCAAATATATATATAAATATATATAGTGGCCACTGAGTTCACCTTTCCAAATGGCGACACAATTTGTTGAAGGGCTGTGATTCTGTCCCCAAGCTTGACTTTTGGTGCTTGCATCTGTATAATTAAACAAATAAATCAAGTTTCAAAATCTTGATAATTAATAAAAGATTACTATTTAATCTTTATTCCTTTTCTTGATGCATATACACACCTTTACAGATGAAACTGTAGAGCTTTCATGCTTAGGTTTTTTCTGGACAATCTCTGAAGCCTCTTCCGATCTTTTCTTCTTTCCTTCACTTGTATTTCCCTGTCCTCTTCCTGTCTGCATGCCACAATAAGTACGTGTATAATATTTTGTACACAGACATATATATATAACAAAAATTAACAGTAAATCAACTAACCGGCACAGAAGTTTGAAGCCCTTGCTTTCGATACTCGGATAGGTTTGAAGACTTAAAACAGGGTTTATGCCCTTGAACATCAATAAATGGCTTGTTAAATCTACCATTAAAAGCAACACCATCAAGAAAATATCTTGAACTTATGCACGTATTATTATCAGGCAATACTCCATAGTAATATTTGCTATTATCTGCAGCAACTGAGCTGTTATTATGGCCAATATGATATCCAACACCATTGCTGCTATTAAATGACCTTCTAAAGAGGTACCCTGGCATTTCCACATGGCGATGTTGGTCATTTTCTACTTTTATATCTTGGCCATAACAAGATAAAAATTCATTACTTCTATTGTCACAGGACGCAGAATCACTGTATGTTTGAGGTTGTGAGTAGTGACCTAATGAAGAAGAAGAACTCAATGATATATTACATGTTATTGGATCGAACCGGTTAATTAATCCTGGATCAGGAGGAGCAATTGACCAGTTGCTGACTAAGTTCGATAGTTTGGTTTCTATCAAGTTTTGATCACTACTGCTGCTAAAACTGTTTATCTGCTTATCGAAGCTGTTAAAAGATGGAGAGTGTGTGAATTCCCAATTGCTATCCATTTTTTTCAAGTAATCACATGCCGGTTCGAATATTCCAGATGAGATAGCACTACTCTTTGATGATAGTGCATCGAGTAAATTTTCTCCAACGTCTTGGCTATTTTGCAACTCTCCATTGCTTCCAACACCACTGCAAGATTTAATACCATAACATTAAAAAGTATCAGGTTTCGAACTCTTGACCTCATGCATGCTTAGTTCTATCAAAACTCAAGAACATAATAGAGAGGGTTCATAGATTAAGAAGTAAAAGAAAATATAAAAGGCAAAACCTAACACGTGAACTTTCCTTTATGTATACCTACCCATTATTATAGCAAAACTTTTCCTTTTTTTTCTCTAGCTAAAAACCTAAAAGATTCTTCTTTCCAGTCACCTTATTCAAACATATTTCAAGATTGATATAGTTAAAGATTACAAAACATACTTAATTATGGTATTTTATATATATATATATATATATATATATATATATATATATATATATAAATGTATTTATGTGTTCATTCATGCACCTAAAGGAAAGGAGAATAGAAAACATTTATATTATTTCAAATTATATATATAATATAATTGGATTCAATAAACTTACAATAGAATTTGACTCCATAGTTGACTATCAGAAGCATGTTCTCCTATCAACTCAGTAGGAGAGGAAGCAGCAGGTTCAACAAGCCGGCTAGATGACTCCACAGTCAAGCCAGAGTGATTTGAAGCATTAGTAAAAGATGTAGACATAACATCCTCTTCACAAGAAGAATTGGAACTAGGGTTTGGCTGGTGCCATGAACTGGTATTGATATTATTATTGTTATTATTATTACTAGACCATGGAGAAAGAGAAGTTGCATGGTGAAGATCCCACCAGGCCACAGGAGGCGTAGAGGAAGAGATGGCTACAGAACTCTCACTGCATTCTTGAGCGGCCATATCTGTAAAGATGAAATGTTAGTGGAAGAAGAGTAAAATGCTTTTCCTTTTCTTTCCGTTGGTGGGGGTGTGAATTTAAGGAGAAAAGGAGATAAAATTCATATATCCATTAATTTGGTGGTGACGTACGTTTTACAGGTTACAGTGTTTATAACATCAATTATATGGGAGACAATAAAATATGCAGCCTGAGTTTTCCACTAAGGTTCGTGGGCAATTATTATATAGAGAAGCCTTTGGCCAAGAAGAGTTTGGCTTGAGGGTTCCTTCTTTTTATTATTATTATTTTTTTATTTTTTCCATAAATAGCACCTGTGACAGTGTGACTCGTATAATTTCGTCACACATTTTTCATTTGAGCCACTTTTTGAGTAATTAATATAAGTATTTCCATGCATAAATGATAAATGATATTGAGGTAAATGACTTCGTTTCGAATCTCCAATTTTACAAATGAATCCTGATTTTATAAGTAAAAATTTGTTCGGAAATACTGTTAATCCAACCGCAGATATGATTTTCATTTACTGTCTATTATGTAGAATTGTGTGGATGTGTCTGTGTCTCTCTCTTGGCGTGGAGTTATTTATTGGCGTGGATCATGATGTAGACATACACGACATTACTAGTTCGTAAACAAAGGACAAGTACATGCACGTGTGGCTATCAGGTCGAGCATTAATTTTGTAGAAAACAAATTGCAAATCTTCATGTCTCTTAATTACCTGTACGTTTTCTTTACCGCAAATGCTTAAATCAGTCTTATCTCTACATGCAAATAAATGGTTTAAACTCGATGGCTAAGCCATTGCAGCTGTCAATTTCCGATTGAAAGCTCTTTACCACGAATAACAACATAAAAAGTGGACAAAAATAATCATATAATTTTGAATTTGTATATCATATTAGGATAAGAAATTGTCTTTAGCTCTCACTTACAATCTCTTCAGCAAAATTAGCTGTTTTGGTAGCTGGTAATTGTCTAAGTAGCTTTTCATAAAAAGTTAAAGCTAAAACGTTATATGGGTCAATTTTCTATAAAACTCTATTTTAATATTTAAAAGATAGTTCAAACACTAAGTTAATGAATACTATAAAAAAAATGGCATTTGAACCTATTTAAAAAGCTATTGTTGAATAAATATGAGTTTTTTTTTTCACTCAGACCAACTTTCATTAATAACTTTAACTCTTATTAACGAAAGGACGATAAGATAAAAGTATTAGTAGTGATTAATTAATTACTTTCAAATGAAAAATGAGTATCATTATCAATTATGTGTGGTCTAATTGATCTTTTACTAGTGTGAGATTTCGAGTTTGAGTCTTCTTGATCACAAGAGTTTTCACTAATTTGGTGAATTAAAGAGGGAATAAAAATATTAAATTCAAATTGGATTATATTAGTGTGGTTATATTAAATCATATGTTTTGGAATAATTGAGTTTAAAAAATAAAAAAAAAAAAGAAGAAGAAGGAAAATTCTTAGTGCAATTCATGATATCTACAATTATACATTATGGAGAAAGAAATTGAGAAATTACTATCAGGCTTTGACTAAGGATTTAACAACACACTTACCTTAGTGCCATTGTCATATCAAATAACTCCCTATGGCAAAATAGAATAGAGTCAAAATTGTCATTTTTCCAAAAAATCAAAATAGAGATAATAACTTTAATTTATAAAAATTCATTGTTAATTAATCTGGCTTGCTAGCTTAGCTAGACATTTTTTTTTTTTTTTTTTGTGCCAACTGGAGAGAGATTTTTGCATATTTGTCTTTTTCCTACATTAAAGCCAAAATATATATTAGGGTTTTGTTTTACACAAACATAATATACTCCAATACATGTATACTTGTATATATATTGCTCATGCTCATCTACATATATGTGAACATTTTCTTGCATTTAAGAAATTCTTAAAAAATAAAAAACTATTATGATTTGATCTATAAATATTTATTGCATTACAAGACTCAATTATGAGAATATTAAATTAATAGTTCAATAGTTTTGTTCTCTTTTTATTAATCACATTAAAATTCCTATAGAAGTCAAAGAATATATATTAATTAGTTTTAATTTGGTGATTAGTGGTCAACTTTCCTAAGAAATTCAATCTAGAATTGATAGTAAAAAGACCAAATAAAATTAAATTAGATTAAAAAAATGAGGATGAGCTTATCCAACAAATATTAATTCAAGAAGGCAAATGATTACCATTTGGATGCATATACACTTTGGTGTCATCCCCTTTGTTCCATTTACTTGTTCTTTGCACACATATATAAGAAAATCAGTTCACTAATTGCCCTCTATACCAAATACAATCACCCAAATTTGACATTTTAAGAAGCTTCCAAAAGGACCAATTGCTCATTATGAATGTCTTCTTCCTTTTCAATTTTATAGAACTAGAGCTAAAAAACAAAATATGTAGTCAATTTTTGGAGTGTTTTGAAAATTAGAAACTCTAATTTACATCCTCTTTCCAAAATTTTCAACCACTATTATACTATATAAAAGAACATTTAAAGTAGGATTAATGACTCATGAATAAAATATGACCACAAATTGAGAAATGGGTTGCTGAAATTGAAATGGTTACATATGAATTATCATATTATTATATTTTAATGGATATGGTATGAGAAATTTCAAAAGCAAACTAACAAGTTCAGATAAACTTTACTTATAAAGTTAAGGTTCGAAATCTAGAGTTATTAATATTTAAAAGGACATTTCCCAAATATAACTTTGATCCGAGCATGAACACATGTATCTGGTCTTTCATATATTATTAATTAAATGAAAGTACCTTTTTTTAAAAAAAAAAAATGAATGAAAAATACCCTTTTAGTAACTAGGTGAAGAATGGTCTAATTGGTGGTTGTTAGTTTATAAGGGTATAAATATAATTAATATTATATGAATTCCACTTTCTATTATTTTACAAATCATCTTTTCTCATTCCCACTATTTCTATTGCCAGTAGCTACACATAATTAACAAAAATGTCCCTTTTAATTAGTTTCCTCATTATTTAGACATGAGTTACATGCAACTGTTCTAAGACATATGGTTCATTTTATTTTAATTAATTAAGATATTGAAATTAAATAAAGTATACTAAACTCCGTAATTAATTAATCATAAACATAATTTTAACGAGATTTAATTAGCGTGGTAATGGTGGATTAACTGAAAAGCCACTGCCTTTATTTGATAGGGTTGGCGGCTTTAATTTAATTATCTTAATTAATCTTGGTCTTCCTTTTTAACTAATACTTAATAATTAATCATAATGTTAGAAAGTGATTTTTTTTTTTAAGTATTATAATTGTCGGTTGTTAGGTTCTCCAGCAAATTGACAGAGCATGGAGGATTTCTAGCCATCGATCCATTTCATGATAATTGGAAAAATTATTAAACTCAAACCCTGAAATTCAACAAATGACCTTTACTTATCAATTTCAAATGTGATTAATTTCATAAAACAATATTAAAATATTCTCAGAGAAAAAAAAACTAATAGCCTAATAATCAAGATTTTACTTATATAAGATAAAAAATCAAATATTTCATGTGTTGATTTCCAAAATTTCTTCATTTGAATTAATAATAATTAATGAAGTAACTAAAAAATACCATATTTATAAAATCGGTGATTAATCATATTTATAATTGGAATTTGGTGGTGTTTTCTGCTAATTAGGTTGGATCATTTCTGCTTTTTTCTTCATCCACATGCATATTATTTATCCTCACAGCATGCATCTGTAGACAGAGATTGATGGAAACAATTAATCCATGTATTTCAACCACAATCCAACTAATAGGTCTCCAAATTATTATTTTAATTGAATTTTTATTTTTATATATATAAGGAAAGGAAAAAGAATGATTGAAGTTGACCCAATCTTATATTAATTAATACATTTAGAAAAGTGCATCTATCTTCTTCCTAATCTTTCCACTTTCAATAAAATTATTTTTAATTAATTATTTATTTATTTATTTTCCTTTAGGAGAACAATTCTAAATGAGCTTTGCCTTGAACATCATTAATTAAATTAATTATTATTCCTTTTTCTAATTTTCACATTCCTTATCTTTGTTAGCTTATCATGAATGCAACCTATTGCTGCCACATAAAATTCATCTATAGCTAGCTCTGTCAAACAAGAAAAATGCTAATAGCTTTTTAATAGCCTTTTTCCTATTAGTTAAATTAAATTAATTATGTTTAATACAACTTATTACCTTTTTTTTCAGAAGAACAACTTATTAGCTATTAAAACATATATTTCAAATGAGGGTATCTTTAATCATTTATTCGGAAGAAAATGAATAAAATAATTTTTTTGGTTGATTTAATTTGTTGGTGGTTCGAGATATAAGCCAGTTTAATAAAAAAAATTAAATAAATAAAAAAAAAAGGAAAATCTACTTATATCCGTCCAAAAACAAATGGCCACATAGGCAATTCATAAAAATTGATATCTAAATAAGAAACTCAATAAAAATTTAGGTCCACGGCACGCACCGCTACTAATGGCCATTGGCCCTAGAGCCTTCATGTTTTTACACATATTATATAATTTTAGATTATGTTTAGTAGTAAGCCACAAATATAATATTTTTTATTATAATATTTATACTAAGTAGAAATATTTTTTCTATATTATATTTTATTGTGACATTATTAATATATTTAGTATCGTATATAATCATATTACTAGTTAGGTTTAAAATTAGAAATTTCTTTCTTTTTTTTTTAAATTGAAATCCATAATATAATTCACCAATCATCACTATGACTCAGCACAAATTTATTAACTAGAAAAATATAATTTTTTGGTCGTTTGGATGTTCACTGAAATTGAAAATCAAATCAACTTAAAAACATAAAAATTAGCTACAAATAAAAAATTAAACCAAATCAATTTGATTAAACAAAATAATCAGTCTCATTCTATTTAGGTGTTAAAAATATTGGATTATTTAGTTTTGAAATATCCGATTTAATTTTGAGTTATGGATCATATATATATTCAGCAATAATTTTTAATATTGCCTAGTTAAATGATGTTTATATTAAAATTTAAAGGAGCGAATTATTAAATAATATATAATTAAAAAGTAAATTTATCAAACACAGTTATAGATTAATTTAATTATATATAATTTTATACAGAAAATATATAATTTGGTTGGGGCCGTCCAATTGTACGATTCCACCAACATTGGAATAATATTTTGACAACCTTTAAAAAATATATATAGCAAATTATTGGCACCTCAAGCTCGAAACGTTTCTCAAAAACATTAAATAAATAAATTAAAATAATAAAAGAAAGAAAAGAAAACTATTTTCAAAGTTAGGTGAATTATAATGACATCATTTTAAAATATCCGATTTAATTTTGAGTTATGGATCATATATATATATTCAGCAATAATTTTTAATATTGCCTAGTTAAATAATGTTTATATTAAAATTTAAAGGAGCGAATTATTAAATAATATATAATTAAAAAGTATATTTATTAAACACAGTTATAGATTAATTTAATTATATATAATTTTATACAGAAAATTATTGGCACCAATTGTACGATTCCACCAACATTGGAATAATATTTTGACAACCTTTAAAAAATATATATAGCAAATTATTGGCACCTCAAGCTCGAAACGTTTCTTAAAAACATTAAATAAATAAATTAAAATAATAAAAGAAAGAAAAGAAAACTATTTTCAAAGTTAGGTGAATTATAATGACATCATTGCCCTTAAATTAAAGCCAATGAGAGGTCCAATAGATCTTAGTGGTATTGGCATGGCAACCCTTTGTCCTATATAAGAATAAGACATTGCTTTTATAATTTAAACTTTTTCATAAAGAGGGCAAGGATTTCTTTACACGTGCCAAAGTTGTGCACGGGTGTACCAATTTTTTGTTTTTTAAACAAATTATTTTAATTGGATGACACAGGCTAAGATCGTGCAATGGCACGGGTTCTACTAAAAAATTATTAGAGTTGTTGTCAACGATATTAATTATTGTTTTTACTAACAAAATATATATTATTAAATAATTATATTTATAATTAAATATTTAATTGGTATAGCTAGTGGTGTTTGCTTGTTTGCACATAACCAGCAACCTTACAAAATAATAATAATAATAATAATTCTTGTTGACCTATTGTTTGATTAATTAAAGAGTAAAGATAATCACAATTTTATACGCGATTGATGAAAAAATATTTATTTATACTGAATTTATTTCTATATATTTAATTAGTCGTTAATTGTTAATTTGAAAGAAAAAATTCTCATCATTTATTACTATTTCATCTTTTTTTTCTTAAAAAAATAATTTATTGTTATTGGAACGGTTGAATTATAAATATGTATGTTTTTTTTTTTTTTTTTTTTGGTACAGAATTTCTTTTGGTCTAACTCCACTAGAAATGTGGGCCCTCTTTGATTTAAGTCGTATCCTTACAAAATTTCAATGGAATTTTTATAAACAAGTTAAAGGTCAATGAATATTCTTGTATGTCTCTAAAGAGAAGGGGTAATGCTCTGGAATTCAAAAATACCAGTTCAATTTTTCATATGTAAACATTTAATTGTAAAGTCAGAATTCAATCAAGGTATTTCTAACTATACACTAAAAAAGAAATAATAAAGTCGGAACACTTTTAAAAAATCTTTACTATGATTAGTTTGATTCATAAATGTGATTATGAACCTGATCTAGGTAATTAATTTTCGTATTTCAATTTTGACATATGAAATATGATCATTTAACACCAATGTAAGCAAAGGAAGAAAGTAGCAGAAAATACATTTCTATGGGATTTATATAATGCTAAATGAAATCAAGGTCAAACAATATTCCTCACGCTTTCCAATTAAAGACTATTTAATTAGCAATAACAAGTAAAAAGTTAAAAACAATTTAAGACTCTTTATGTGTAAAAGATATTATCTAATTAGAATTAAAATGGATCAAATATGTAAATTCATTCATTCATTAATTATTTATAAAAAACTTTCTGACACTCTCAAGTTTTACGATATACTTTGAACACTATAATTTATAAAATTGCACCTATTCGATATTTTAATTTGACCTATTGAATATTTAAACATATAAAATTAAATCGATTAAATACTTATTAAATAGTTGAAAAATGTGATTATTATTATTTCAAAAGTTATAATAATCATATATCAAATTAATATTATACATAAAAAAAAAAGTTAAAAACCTTAAAAATATTATTGCTAGTGTGTAAAAGTATATAATATTACTAAAATTCTTAAATTTAGAGGCATAATAAGTCCTCACAAAATTTAGATACTATGAAATTTTTTGTTTCTAAAAACAGAGATGTGAATTCATGTATTTTGGTCATCAAAAGGGTCAAGTTGGTGAAGAAAAGATAATACTTGGTAATTAGATTTGAAACAAAATTCTTTAATTATTCTTTTCTAACCTTGGGAAAATTCTACTACTTATTCTTTCTTTGATTAAGTTGGAAAAATTGTTTGAATTTGAAATTATAATTAAGAAATTTACATGATCACACAATATAAAGTTTCGTGTTTACAATGAAAGAAGATTTAATGATCATTTGAATTACTAGAATGTTTTATGAAAATTTTATACTTCTTTCGTCTTATACATGTAAGTCTAGTTTGACTTTCACGTAGATTAATAAAAACTAATTAATACAGTAAAATTATATTTTTTACTTAGTTTTTTTTTTTTCAAAATATCCCTTTATAATATTAAACGATGGATATCAATTAAAAATATGAATATAAATTAAATAGGTGTATATTAAAAAATTAGATAATAATTTTTTTTTAAAAAAAGATAGGTTACATTTTAGAATAAACAAAAATGAAAATGACCCTATATATATGAGACAGAGGGAGTACAATTTTATTTTCATAAATTTTTACATTTTATCACTAATTTATTAAAAGTAAAAACCATAATTTTGAATGATATTTTATCAATCCAATAAGTCTCTTAGGATTTTAAAAATGTCTTGAATTTCATGAAATTCATTAAATTTCACATTTTTATCATTTAGTTGAGAAAAAATCCATAAATTTGATTGGTATTTCATTAATCCAAACAACTCTTTAGCATTAGAATTTAAGGTCATTCGATGCCATAAACTATATTGAGATAAAAAAAAATATATATATATATTAATCGTATAGTGAAGTGAAATTTAATAATTTAATAAATTGAATAATATATGCTAAGTATAAGGAATTAAAATATTACATTCAAAAAAAAATCCTACCCTTAAAGATTTTATAATGTTTAAAGAATAAATAAATAAATAAAAGATTGGTGATTGGCTAAAAAGTCAAGAATTGACGTGCAATCAAACGCTCCAGAACGTTTTTCAGTTAATACCAAATTACTGTCAGCATCAGATTAAGATGTACCTACTTGGCTACTTGATCTTTATTAATCTACAAGCAAAGTGCTGTGGTGTCATCATCATGGTGTAGGCAAGATTTTCCTTTTAACATATTTGTTGTGAAATTTTGTATGCCATTAGCTAATTACAAGTCAATTTATATTCGACTATACTAAGAAACTACCTAGTTCCTATATAACTAAACTTGTGGTTCTCATTAAATGGGAAATAAAATACCCATAAGAACTAACATTTAATGCAAATGGCTTGCTTAAATTAGGAATCCGAATTTAATTTCTATTTGGATTGTATTTCTACAAATACAGTACATATACGATAACAACTACATATATAATGAGTGGCGATGTCTAATAAGAGATATGTTTTCTTAAATCTTGAAATTCTAACAAGGTACAGTTCTATTGATTTAAGCATTATAGTGACTGTAAGCTGATTTCTTCCCCATTTATTTTATAAATCGTTATCATTAAGCTCAGTTGAGCAGTATCAATTTATATTATTAATTTAATTCTAATCATACTTATGAGAAATTAACATATCAGAAGATCAATTTATATTTTTTTCCCTTTCAAAAAAAAAAATTCTTTAAAAATCTTCTAATAGGTAATTGCAAATTTAAGGGTTGTTTTTTCGATCAGCAAATTATGTTTGATTAGGACAAGTAGAGAGTACTATGGAATTGTAAGTGCATAAAATGATTGTGTTTGATTTGCATTTTTAATTCTTTTTTTTTGGAAAGTAGACCATCAAATTTCTTTTATACAAGAGAAGTAATTTTCTAAGGGATATATTTTTCTAATTAAATATAATAGATCTATCAATTTATTATATTATTTAAAAACATTGAAATTTATATTATAAACATTAATGTCTTTTGTAATTTGCGAATAATTTACTTCTTAGAAAATTAATTTATATACCAAACACGTTGAAATTACACTTTTTGAAAAATAATTTACTAGGAAGTATATCTTCTCGGTAAATATACTTTCTAAAAAATAGACCATCGACCTCTCAAAATTTACTTTAATGTAGAGTTATAATTCTTATGATGTGTCGTTCCGCTGTTTACGTGGTCGTTCGACAATAGATCCGCTTTAGCTTTTAACGGTTTGAGTTGAGGGTCATAAAATTAAAAAAACATGTCGCCATAAACGACAATTTAGGTATTGTTACGAGCTGTCGTTGGACAACAAAACTCGTCTACGACTACGACATGAACGGTAATAATAAAGCCTTTATCAGTCACTTATTGACGTGTTCACACATATATTGGGCAGGCTATCAATTAGGCTTCGTTCTGCCTATTACGAATCCTTTGATACTGATGTTGTAGGCCTGGGCCCAATCTAAGGTTGCTGGGCTTAAAACAGCACTTCAAAATCTTCTTTTTTTTTTTTTTTTTTTTTTTTTTTGTTATTTTTCTTTAAAAATAAATAGAAACAGTTTCTATAGTTTTTTTCATAATAATTTGCCAACTCTCATTAATCAAGCCACTTCCATACAATTTTTTGGTGTAAAATAAGATATTTTTAACAATTTATTAAGAAAAAAATAGATAAAATCAAATTTTGAGATATCAATATTAGTTTGCATATGTGATTTCTACACTAGATACATATATATAAGTATTTTCCTTTTTTTTTTTAATTTCTGATATTATATCAATCTTTTGTATTTTTAGATAGTTATTATATATAATATAATAACAATATTCCCCTGCTATGCATGATTAAAAAAATTTTTAAAAATTAAAAGAAAATAATATAATGTATGTAACTTTTTGATAAATTTTCGAGTAAATTTTTTTATACTATGCTATTAAAAGATATAAACAAAGATAGATGAATAAGAAAATGAATAATATAGCGAAACAACATCTATTACTGTAACATCCCTTCCCGGTCTACCCGTTAATCCGAATGAACCGAGCCGAGACGCTACAATCTGGTTGAACCTATGTCCTGTCATGCGGATATCATACTGTATGCTAAATATGAATATAAAATACTCCCAATTAAACTTCAGACTTCCAATATCTCCAACTAATCATCAGAACACAATAACACTTTATATATCTTTTCAGAATTGTATAAATCCTCAATAGCATTTAATATCCAGCAATTAAGTGCATTCATGATCTATATCAAGTCTTCATGAACTAATCACACCAACTATTGTAAAATATTTCATATTCAATATTTCATAAGTATTATTCTTATCTCCAACTACTTACACCAAAATAATTACATGTTTCACTTATATTTCCAATCACATAAGCTCTAACAAATGTAATAATTATACATGTCATAATTCTTAATTATATAACTCTCAATCTACTACTCCCAAATTAGTCACTTCTGCTTTAATAGTACTCTTCAAGTCTTCAAGTAGCAACCACGATCTTCAACCTACGCGTGATAAAAATCGACGCGCTGAGTATAAAACTCAGTGGTGCTCATAATTCACATACTTAACAAAGTGCAATGACAACTTACTTAAAATACACAGTTCATAAAAACATTGATAATCTTAAAATCAGTAAATTTCAACATAAATGTATCTTTATAGCAAATAATAAACTTCTAATTCATAACATAACTAATTGAGTTCTAATTATCTCATAACTCCTTCACATGAACCTTTAATCACTCATATCATGATACTATCATGATTTTACCTGCTGTTCATTATGCTGTATGAATTAAATAAATAAACATGTATGAACACATAATATTATATTTTCATTGTCTTACTTGCTGTTCAGTATGCTGTATGACTTATGCACTTTTTAGTCACATCATATAAGTTATAAATAATAAAATGTCATTAATGTATGGCTCTATAAGAACTAAATAAATAAACTAGTAAGCACACATAACATTATACTTTTATGATCTTACCTGATATTCCTTATGCTGTATGAATTCTGCAACTTTTATTAAAACTCAGTGAATATCGCAACGAATAAAGAAACATGTAAGCACATACATATGTAGAAATAAACATGTAATCACATATGAAATGTAAGCACACATATCATGATACTTTCATTATCATACTTGCTGCTCATTATACTGTATGATTATGCAATTTGTAGTCAATATAACTGTATAGCTCTATAAGGTTACAGTGAAACCAAAGTGATAAGAAAAACTATATGAAACTGGATGAATATTATATGACTGGGCTGCTATAGCCATTATATAATCATATCCACTCAACGGCTTGTAGCCGGAGTACCAAACTGTATGGGACGCAGATCTATTATCCTATGTCGCGACATAGCCTTATCTACGTGGTTTCTACCTAACCTCAATGGAGCATATTAGTGGTATGTCAATATATAAAACAAAAGCATAGTAACTGCATCATAATTTGCATGCTTGTGTCATGTTAGTTTCACATGCTTGTGTCATAATTTGCATGCTTGTGTTATGAAATTAACTGCTTCATAATTTCATAAACCATACTGCTTACCTGTATGCTGATAGCCTCGCCAAGCGGGCAACTTGTGTCATGTTGTCTTTTTGTTTTAAAATGATTGAAGGCATACAAGTTGAGCAAAGGAATACAATTGCATAGAATTCATAACTTCATACACCATATTGTTTACC
Source organism: Jatropha curcas (assembly GCF_041381405.1). Lineage (NCBI taxonomy): Eukaryota > Viridiplantae > Streptophyta > Magnoliopsida > Malpighiales > Euphorbiaceae > Jatropha > Jatropha curcas. The sequence goes on from NC_143161.1 coordinate 5,118,524, forward strand.
TCATTTCACATCATTTGCATGCTTGCATGTTGTTTTGATACATGTTCTCATGTTGTCTTTTTGTTTTAAAATGATTGGAGGCATACAAGTTGAGCAAAGGAATACAATTGCATAGAAAATGAGGTCCAAATGAGCATCAAAACACATGTCGCGAGCGCGCCATGCAAAGTCGCGAGCGCGAGAAGCACACATGAGGGTCAGTGAGTTTATAGGTGAGATTCGCGAGCGCGCAATGAAATTCGCGAGCGCGAGAAGCACAAAATGAGAGTCAGAGAGTTTACAGGCACAATTCACGAGCTCGACATGAAATTCGCGAGCGCGCGTCGTGTTTTTCAGCCTGCGCAGTCTGTACTCTTTTGGTCATATCTCTCAATCTATAACTCCGATTTAGGTGATTCAAAAACCCATTGAAAGCTAACACATAGAGGAACAAATAACTCTTCTATGACACTTTCTAATTCCATCATTAAATAGGGTCAAAATCAAGGTGAAGTTACTGGTTACTTTACCAACAAAACCTGTTTCAGCATGAACTCAATATCTACTTCATTTATTCATTTCATCTCATGCTTTCTCACCATTTCCAGTCCTCTTACTCAACATTAAACAACATATTTTCTCATTATCAACACACCACACAAATTCTCATGCAAGGAAATTAATTAAACTAAAAAAAGATAGCACACCTTCACTTAACAAGCTTGGAATCTTCTTCTTAGCTTCCTTCTACCTTTGGCTCACCTCGTCTATACATAAGAATTCTTATGAATCATCTAAAAATATCACCAAATGATTCAATTATGAAATTCAAAAAGATTTACTTACTTGGATAGAATAGAAGTTGAATTAATGCTTAACTCCCATTAATGGAAATAAAGAAGAAGAAGATGGAGAAAAGAAGGTGGAAGAGTAAAGTAGATGAAGAAGATGAAGATAAGGATGAAGAGATGAAAATGAATGGAACTCACGGATACATCTCTAAAATATCAATGACTTTTATGTGAAAATTACCTAATGGTACCTCAACTGTCAATATGTTACAACTTAATATCTAAGCTTTATCTTTTAGTGCAAGCAAGTCCTAATCCTTATACTTTGATCTTTTTGTTTCCTTCAAGTAAGTCCACTTATTTTTTTTATTTCAGTTACATCCCATTCTACCCCACTCTGGACTCTAATGGCTCGAACCGGGTTTTGGATCAGTCCGACTCGACTCTAAGCAACGACTCGATTCAATAGGTGTCACAACTTAGACATAGAAAAATAGGACGTTACAATTACATTGTGGATTTTTAACATTTTATTTATGGTGATTTAAAAAAAAATGGTTTGCATGGATCCAATCGTGAAATTCATAAAATGTCACATTCAAACATTTGGTTGAAAAATAAAATGTATGTATTAACTGTAATTAAAATTAAATTAAATGATTAAATTCTGTAATTCATATAAGCCGATGCAATTGACAAAATCCCATATCATTAGATCTCTCTCTCTCTCTCTCTCTCTCTCTTTTAATAATAGAGTGGTGGCTATTATAGAATGCATCAATTTTGTAGATTATAAATTACTTTTTTAAGTAAATAAAAAACCTAATTTTAAATATTTAAATTTCAAAATTCGAATACAATCGATCCAAATAATCTCAAAAGAAAAAAAAAAAAGAAAAATATTGTTAAGGGAAATAATATTTTCTTTGGCTGTTTGGAAAATCCTCCAAAAGAAGAAATAAAATCGTTATATAAAGAATTAATTTTATATTTGTTTCAAGTCTTTTTTTTTATGAAAGATATATTAAAAGGGATATTTTGTTATTTTCCTTTCATTATACTTCTAATCTAAGAGAAAAATTACATATGGGATTCACAATGCATTTCCCACTCATATATTTTCCTTCATTTTCTAAACAATAAAGTTAAAATTTTATTTTATTTCCTTTCTCTATTTTTCACTCAATATTCCAAAATTTAAACGACTCAACAATTCTTAACTACACTCCGATTGCACTTTTTTATTAATTAAAATTACTATATTATCCATAATTTATTTGGCAATGTTCTTTTACATTTCCTTAATACTCATACAATTTTTATTTTATGCTTAAAAAAAATAAAAACATAAATTTTAAAAGTATTCCACTTCAAAAAAAAGTATTAAAAGTTATATTTAAATTAATTTACACAAAAAAACAATATAATTTTTGACTTGTTATCAATAAATTAAAATATTCATTTGCACAATAAATTACATAATTAAAAATGATTAAAATAATTATGAATTAGTCCAACTACAAAATGCTTACAAAAAAGTAATAATTAGACGAAATGTTTATGGTGAAACTAACTTTTTCTAAAATAAAAATTAATATAACAAAAATAGATTATAGTGTATTAATTAACATAAGAAAAGTAAAAAAAAAATAAAATTACAGAAATATCTATCCGTTTTGTCTAGAATCGGTTCGGCTGCACAGTTGTCTTCTCAGTTTTCTTTTACTTTCACCTTTACATATAAACAATTTGAAAACCAGTTCTTGAAGTATCTTTTTTAATTCTTTTGCAGAAAGTTATAAAGCTTCGCATTTTGAGCTTTTCTCTTTTCTTCTCTTACTTCTTTTTTCTCTCTAAACCCTAGATATGAGCTGAATTTTTCTGGGAAATTGAAATTGCAAGCAAAAATTGGAGCCTTTTATCTGCTAATTAGGGTTTGGATTTGGGTGTTTTTTAACCATGGAGGCAATGTTATCCGCCAATGATGAGCAGAACATGGTCTCTTCCTTTCTCGAGATCGCCGTTGGCCAAACTGCCGAGACCGCTAGACAGTTCTTGCAGGTATCTACATATTCGGCGATCATATTTATGTGTATGTATTGGTGTTTAAAATTTCATTCTTTTCTTGCTTATTGTTGAGCTGAACCTCTGTTTGATTATGAGCAAGTCTTAGAATAGGTGGTTTATTGAGGTCAAAAGCATATTAATTTCCCTACTTTTTGAAGTGCGTATTGCTAAAAAAATTGTTATTTTTGTTGCTAATGAAGTTTTGGGTTCTGGGGTTGCCGGATTTAGTAGATTTTAGGAATTGAGGGGATTTTATTGAATGATCTTGTTGATAATGGATTCTCCAGGGAACTTTGATTAGTTAGTGTGGCATTTTACTAAAGTTGCAGTAAGGAGTTTGTTGTTTTCACTAGCCTAAAGTTTGTAGTTGCAACGAGCTGGTGTTTGATGGAGCTACTAGCGCCTGTCCAAGATTGAGAAGATCCATGATTAGATTGAACGTTGTCTGCATTGAGGGATATTAGTAATGAAACATGTACTCTAGTTCTGAGAAATTTGGTATTATTGGAAGGATTAACGATCTTATTGTTGTTGGAAACATCTCTTTGCTACTGTTGGCATATGGAACTCAACGGGGGAATGCCAGTATTGACTTTAAACTATTGGTTTCGTTCTTATACTGATTGGAATTCCATACTGGTATGCTGGAATGGAACAGGCCACTAGTTGGAAGCTTGAGGAAGCACTTCAGCTGTTCTATGTTGGCAATGATGTTGGGCCAGTTGCATCTGCATCACATTCTCCCCCCACTGAAAATGCTAATCCCTGGGCTGATGAAAATGCTGGGTATGTTAGGATGTAATTATTTTGATTTTGAATACAATGCCTTTTATTTTTTCCTGGTTGTCATACATTGATTCAGTGGAGTGAAGGACGATGAAAATAAAAATGTTGGACAAGATGGTGGAGAGGAAGTGCGTGCTCCTTTGCCAGTTGTGAGGGATACTCTCTATGATGATGCAATGTTTTATAGGTATGTTAACAATGTATATTCAAATATCTTTGTTTCACTTATTTTATGATTATTGTTTCAATTTATATTAGTAGCAAGGTATTGAATTTGAAAGAAAGAAAATTTTGAGAATGATTGTAAACCTTGTTGCTCAAAAGCTTACTCAACAACATGGCATTTTTATTTCCTGTTTTTAGTTGATACTACTTCAAGTGCTGTGCACACTTTTGTG
>NC_143161.1:5122554-5148440 GCF_041381405.1 Jatropha curcas
ATTTCCTTTCTCTATTTTTCACTCAATATTCCAAAATTTAAACGACTCAACAATTCTTAACTACACTCCGATTGCACTTTTTTATTAATTAAAATTACTATATTATCCATAATTTATTTGGCAATGTTCTTTTACATTTCCTTAATACTCATACAATTTTTATTTTATGCTTAAAAAAAATAAAAACATAAATTTTAAAAGTATTCCACTTCAAAAAAAAGTATTAAAAGTTATATTTAAATTAATTTACACAAAAAAACAATATAATTTTTGACTTGTTATCAATAAATTAAAATATTCATTTGCACAATAAATTACATAATTAAAAATGATTAAAATAATTATGAATTAGTCCAACTACAAAATGCTTACAAAAAAGTAATAATTAGACGAAATGTTTATGGTGAAACTAACTTTTTCTAAAATAAAAATTAATATAACAAAAATAGATTATAGTGTATTAATTAACATAAGAAAAGTAAAAAAAAAATAAAATTACAGAAATATCTATCCGTTTTGTCTAGAATCGGTTCGGCTGCACAGTTGTCTTCTCAGTTTTCTTTTACTTTCACCTTTACATATAAACAATTTGAAAACCAGTTCTTGAAGTATCTTTTTTAATTCTTTTGCAGAAAGTTATAAAGCTTCGCATTTTGAGCTTTTCTCTTTTCTTCTCTTACTTCTTTTTTCTCTCTAAACCCTAGATATGAGCTGAATTTTTCTGGGAAATTGAAATTGCAAGCAAAAATTGGAGCCTTTTATCTGCTAATTAGGGTTTGGATTTGGGTGTTTTTTAACCATGGAGGCAATGTTATCCGCCAATGATGAGCAGAACATGGTCTCTTCCTTTCTCGAGATCGCCGTTGGCCAAACTGCCGAGACCGCTAGACAGTTCTTGCAGGTATCTACATATTCGGCGATCATATTTATGTGTATGTATTGGTGTTTAAAATTTCATTCTTTTCTTGCTTATTGTTGAGCTGAACCTCTGTTTGATTATGAGCAAGTCTTAGAATAGGTGGTTTATTGAGGTCAAAAGCATATTAATTTCCCTACTTTTTGAAGTGCGTATTGCTAAAAAAATTGTTATTTTTGTTGCTAATGAAGTTTTGGGTTCTGGGGTTGCCGGATTTAGTAGATTTTAGGAATTGAGGGGATTTTATTGAATGATCTTGTTGATAATGGATTCTCCAGGGAACTTTGATTAGTTAGTGTGGCATTTTACTAAAGTTGCAGTAAGGAGTTTGTTGTTTTCACTAGCCTAAAGTTTGTAGTTGCAACGAGCTGGTGTTTGATGGAGCTACTAGCGCCTGTCCAAGATTGAGAAGATCCATGATTAGATTGAACGTTGTCTGCATTGAGGGATATTAGTAATGAAACATGTACTCTAGTTCTGAGAAATTTGGTATTATTGGAAGGATTAACGATCTTATTGTTGTTGGAAACATCTCTTTGCTACTGTTGGCATATGGAACTCAACGGGGGAATGCCAGTATTGACTTTAAACTATTGGTTTCGTTCTTATACTGATTGGAATTCCATACTGGTATGCTGGAATGGAACAGGCCACTAGTTGGAAGCTTGAGGAAGCACTTCAGCTGTTCTATGTTGGCAATGATGTTGGGCCAGTTGCATCTGCATCACATTCTCCCCCCACTGAAAATGCTAATCCCTGGGCTGATGAAAATGCTGGGTATGTTAGGATGTAATTATTTTGATTTTGAATACAATGCCTTTTATTTTTTCCTGGTTGTCATACATTGATTCAGTGGAGTGAAGGACGATGAAAATAAAAATGTTGGACAAGATGGTGGAGAGGAAGTGCGTGCTCCTTTGCCAGTTGTGAGGGATACTCTCTATGATGATGCAATGTTTTATAGGTATGTTAACAATGTATATTCAAATATCTTTGTTTCACTTATTTTATGATTATTGTTTCAATTTATATTAGTAGCAAGGTATTGAATTTGAAAGAAAGAAAATTTTGAGAATGATTGTAAACCTTGTTGCTCAAAAGCTTACTCAACAACATGGCATTTTTATTTCCTGTTTTTAGTTGATACTACTTCAAGTGCTGTGCACACTTTTGTGAGAGAGAGAGAGATTATAAACCCTGTTGATACTACTTCAAGTGCTGTGCACACTTGATTTATGACTATTGTTTCAATTTATATTAGTAGCAAGGTATTGAATTTGAAAGAAAGAAAATTTTGAGAATGATTGTAAACCTTGTTGCTCAAAAGCTTACTCAACAACATGGCATTTTTATTTCCTGTTTTTAGTTGATACTACTTCAAGTGCTGTGCACACTTTTGTGTGTGTGTGTGAGAGAGAGAGAGAGAGAGATTATAATCCCTGTTGATACTACTTCAAGTGCTGTGCACACTTGAGAGAGAGAGAGAGAGAGAGAGAGAGAGAGAGAGAAAGAGAGAGAGACTATAAACCCTGTTGCTTGAAAGTTTACTCAGCAATGTGGCATTTTTATTCCTTTGTTTTAGTTGATACTACTTCAAGTGCGGTGTATGTTTATGCACGCATGCGCATCTCTGTTTTTAGTTGATACTACTTTTATGTGAAGCATGTGCCCTTGCTCGCGCGCCATCATTCTATCTCTAAAATATTCATGTAATTAAATTTGAATCTCAAAGACTTAAAGACTTGTTTCAAGTATTTAGTTTCTTGTACTGCATTTCTTTCAAAGTGTGGTGAGGTGTATAATGGATTGGAAAGTATTTGACGGAATTGAGGAACTGAATGATTTTCTTGTTTCTTGCATTTCTATGCCATAAGTTTCTGATAGTCTTCTAATTTTGAGTGTTATCTTACATTTCAAGTGACTTGTTAGCCTTTCACCTATACTGCATAAAACACTGTTTCTGTTCTGCTCTTTTTTTTTCCTTTCATTTTGCTTATGTCAGCTGGTTCTGATAGAGTGAGTTCAGTTGAAATGCTATTATCCAGATCTGTACTTCCTAGTTTTTCTTTCTTCCCTGAATCTTTTGCTCAACAGTTTTTCCTTTTCACATTATGGTTGCTTTCTCTTTTGTTCATTTAGAGCATATAGGACAGGATATCCTCCACAAGAATCCGGTTCACTGATTGCTTTTCGCAACTTTGAAGAGGAAATGAAACGCCCTGGGGTTTGGGAATCAGACCAAGGTGCTACCTCAACAGCGGAAAACCCCCGGGATAATCTTGCATCTTTGTATAGTCCTCCATTTCGTCTCATGTTCCAGGGTTCATTTGAAAAGGCAAGGGAATTTTTTTTCTTTTTAAGTTTCTTGCTGTGTGATATATGTGGTTACTGGTAACCTTAATGTGTATCACAAAATTTTGACATCCTTTGTTCTTATGCCTATTGAAACCAATTTGATATGAAACTCATGGAGTTTTTTGAATTCCAGGCCAAAGGTGCTGCTTCTGTTCAGGACAAATGGCTCCTGGTGAATTTACAATCCACAAAAGAGTTCAGCTCCCATATGGTAGTTTTTGGAATATGTGCCCATTTTATTTGAAGTTTTTCATTATGTTTAATGTCCTCTCAATTATGATTTGTATGCGATATTTTTGCAAGCTTAATCGGGATACATGGGCAAATGAAGCTGTTGCTCAAACCATCAGTACTAATTTTATCTTTTGGCAGGTTAGTTTGTGCTTCATTTTATGTATCTAAGTCATTTGATTGTGTGGAAAAAGAATTCTTACTGTGCTGCTTCATAGCAGCCTTTTTATAGATCAATAATATGCAACAATTTTTTTAAAAAAATTAATTTAATTTTTTTTAAATGGAGATTGCTGAGGAAGAACAGATTTATCAGCCAAGAAAGGAACACACTAATAGTTGATTCATTTAAATTGTAATTAGTTGTAATTTATTTTTACGTCTTAAGTTGTCATCTATGGTAGTGCTTGTGGAGAGTCTAAATAAATATGTTTGAAAATCTAAATAAATATTTTTGTTGTTGATAACTTTCGAACTTTAGCATTACTGCAACATTATTATGAGTCATGTCAATGGACTTAGGTTTATGATGATACAAGTGAAGGCAAGAAAGTCTGCACCTATTACAAATTGGATTCTATTCCTGTGGTGCTTGTCATTGACCCCATAACAGGACAAAAGATGCGTGCATGGAGTGGAATGATACAGCCTGAGAGTTTGCTAGAGGTATTTGTTATGTTGATTTATAATTTTTATACCTTATCAGTGTGATCGTGAAAACAAAATGTGATGTGAAAAAGGCCTCAAAATTTTAATGTTTTTCTGTTGATTAGAATAAAAATACTTGCAATTGCAGGATCTAGTGCCATTCTTGGATGGTGGCCCGAGGGAGCATCACTTAACTCTGTCACATAAACGTCCAAGGGGAAGTTCTCAGGCGCCACAGAAAAACACAGGTGAATTATGGCTCTTGTTAATTTATACCATGTTTTTGAATGTCTTATTTGCTGCTTGGCATGGAGAGTTATATATGGGTTATTTTACGCATATGCACTGATTCTTATACCATTGGTGCTCTGCTTCCTATTTGTTCATTATCCTTATCCTGGGATTCTTATGTATTATTGGTGAAATTCTACTGTGAATAACAATGTAAGGTGCGACTGACAGGTTTTCAACGGCATGGTTATATCCAATTTGCTATATTGGGGCAAAACTGATGACACTGTGCTTAGGAAGGTGACGCTTTGGTCAAAAGAAAAGTGTCCATTGAATTTCTTTTATTATATATTTCATACCTGGGAGCTTCTTTCTGCTGACAGAAACTGGTGAATTGTAGTAATACAAGGTTGAGAGGAGATGAGATATTTTTTTAAATTGACTTTAAGTTTTTGGACATTTTGAGGTAGTGTTGTACACTCACATGCATGTCCATGTGGATGCTTTTTGTATAGCTGTGAGGTCATGTGTGGTTTCATTCTGTGTCTATGCCTATGTGTCTGCTTCTGTGTCACTATGCATGTGTGATACCTAAATACGTGCATTTCCTGCAGCATCCTCAAATGCTACTAATAAAGAAGATGAGGAAGTGCAACGGGCATTGGCTGCTTCTCTGGATGGCATGAAAGACTCAAATGTGATGGCTTCTGACAATAAAGGTGCAACTACGGCTGAAAAGGGGGAAGATACATACTCAATTAAAAAACCCACGTATCCACCACTGCCTGAAGAACCCAAAGGTGACAGTAGCCTTATGTGCAGGGTTGGACTTCGTCTCCCTGATGGACGCAGGGTCCAAAGACATTTCCTAAAAACTGATCCAGTACAAGTAAGAATGCTTATGCTTCTTGTCCTAATATTCCATTATTAACTCTGAACTCTTTCTATGTTCTCCCCCATTCAACTTCTGACTTTTCATCAGATCTTCTGTGTTAGGAAATATTATTTGCTTATTTTGTTTTCAAATTCCAACATGTTTTCGGGGTAGCTCGAGTTGCACCCAAAAAATGTTTGGATACTAACATCCATTTGCTCCAAATGTTAAGTAAACTTGCTATGGAGGACTTGGACAGGTAACAAGTGGCAGGGAACTTGAACATGTTGAGTTAATGCTTATATGTCAGTGAGCCAGGTTGGTTCAAATGAAGATTATTATGTTGGGCTTGTGGAAGGAGATGTTTCTCTTTTTCTCATTCTTGGATATACATGTGTCAAGCTATGACTCCATCTATTAGGAGGACACGGAACTGCCCTTTTCTATGTACCATCATTTTCTTGTGAGCTTGTAGCTGCTAAAATCACCAACCTTAACTAGTAGGAGGATAACATTACCTCCTTTTTTTTCTTCCTCCTGGGTCATGCTCAGATGCTCTCTGTATCTTTCAGATCAGATGAAACCATCTAGAATGCATGGACATGCTAACTAGTCTTTCTAGGACTAATTTCAAGTACGTTCAAAATGTTATTTTCTCCAAGGCATATTATGTAATTGATTAGTGGGGATATTTTTCTTGTTATGCACTAAGCTTGAGCAGTATAACTAATTTAACTTTTATCTTGCGTAAATTTCTGAATTTGACATTTCCTTTTTTCCAATAGCTGCTATGGTCATTCTGCGTTTCTCAACTAGAAGAAGCCAGTAGAAGGCCATTTCGTTTGACACAAGCAATCCCAGGAGCAAAGACTCTGGATTATGAAAGTAAATTAACTTTTGGAGAGTCAGGGCTGGCCAATTCTATGATGTTAGTTGCTTGGGAATGAAAATCCGCCATAAGCAGCTTATGAATTTTGCTGCGAAGAAATTTGAATGGGAATTATCTACATCCATATTTTCTTCACTTTTGCTTGCTCTCTCCAGAGTGTTGCTCAGAATTCTCAAGTGGTACCTTGATTTATTTATTATGTAAATTCTCCCTGTATCAGACTCGATCTTATAGCTGTTTATGGCTCATGCTGCAAGTGCAAGCAGTTAGGAATTCAAACTTAAAATCTCTAAATCTTTGTTTCCTTCCTTTTGACTGTAATTGAAAGAAAGTGTTTTTAGATACTCTGGAGGCTTTGTTTATTTTTCTTTTATTTTAAATTTATAACTTTTTTTTTTTGATTGAAGATTCATAATTTTTAGGTTTGATGTGAACGAAGAATCAATTAGATATTGAAAACTGAAAGTCAAGGTGAAAGATTGAAGAAAAGACTTTTGTGATTATCAAAGTCATTATGTCAAGGCCAAACCTGTCCCTGCCTCAACTCTCAAGAAAAGGGAAAAAGCTCCGCTACTGTCCAAATACATTAGAATGGGACAAGGGAGTGGAAGCTATCAAAATGTCAATATTCATTCATTAAATAATCCAATTTGTTTTTTTTTTTTTAAATTAAAAATAGGTGATGTTTTAGCTACAAGAAAATACATAACCTTTTAAGATTTCGTTTGTTTTCAAAAAATAAGTTATCTTTTAAAAATATTTTCTAAATAATTCATAGCCTGGAGTTTGATCTGCTATATTAAAAATTTAATTAAAAATATTAATATTTTTAATTTACAAAATTATAAAAATATTTAGTGGTGGTAGCCGGTAATAATGGCCTAATTAATAGCATGTCTGAAAAGTATTTTCCATAGATAATTTTTTCTACACACTTCAAATATAAAAAATTCATAGATAATTTTTTTAAGCAATTTAAACATAGAAAATCTGGAAAATATTTTTTATAAACGAATAAAACCTAAATAAGCAGTGACGACCGACATAGGAGCCAAAGGGCCGTGGCTCCGAAATCCTAATAAAAGAAAAGTTATTTCAGTTTGCCTCTCATATGGTTGAGAGTTATCTGTATTTAACCAATGAACTTAATAACGATAATTTGCTTCTTTTTAGTGAATTTAATAATAATAATAATAATAAGGAGATTAATAGAAAATTCATTATTTTGTTTTAGTGAGATTGGATGCCAAATGAGCGTGTTATAATGGGGCAGAAAGAAGGATTGTGCAGAAGATCTCTCCGTATGATGTTGCCACGTGATCTCTTTCTTAAGGTACTTTATTACGTGGTCTTCTTTTAAGACCGGACGGTGTAAAGTAATGATTCACCTATTCGTTATCCTATAGTTTCCTCCAATTCTTTCTCTTTTTCTTCGTTAATTTGTCAATTTCATTTTGCAGGATTTTTTAATTTTCAATTAATTATAAAATAAACACAGGTATTGCCCACGCTTCCAAACTCTCCATTTTAACCTAAAAAAAAATCTCAATTTTGATGTTAAAAGTTGCTAGTTTCAACTTTAAATAAGTAAAATCGAAAATAAATCACTTTTTTTAGGTATTTTTTGGATAATTTTAGAACCAGTTGATTCTAATTTATAATCAATTTAAAATAAATATAATTTTTAAAGTTTTTTAACATTTTTTTTAGTTTGTAGTATGAATAAATAATAGTAAAAAACTAATAATAAACAGTAGTATTGACAAAGATTAAAATTTTGTTTTAAAGAAATATAACAAAATGAAAAATAAAGTGGAAATTTATTTGTAAATTTTTTTTTTTTACAATACTTTTTTTAACCGTTCAAACTAAAACTACTGGGAACGTAATAATAAATAGATGATTTCAGTCACAGTTAACAGTGAAACCGTTGAATTTTGAACCGATTCAATTTCAATATAAATTTTAATTTTTGATTCAATCTTAAATTTCATTAGTTTGATTTGTACGTGGTATTATAGGCTTGACTGAGTTTTTTTTTTCTTTTTTTAAATTGTCCTGTACTAATATATGCATGCCACGTGGATAAATTTAACTTGAAGAGTTATTTAAATAGTGCACATAATAGTAAGAAGAATGCATATAATTATGAACAGGTGAATCATATGTATCACTTTGAATTTGTTTCACACTTTCATTTTAGAGATGGAGAATTTATCTAAAACTTAAAATGTATCCTTTTTTTTTATATAAAGTTTTCAAAATTTTGATATTAAAAAAAATATAACTATAAATATGTATACATATTTATTAATTTACTGTGGTTTTGAATTAATGAAATATAATATCTATACATTTTACAAAATCTATGAAATATATATATATTTCATAATAAAAAGTTAAAATTAATATATATGTAAATTTTGTGTGTGGGATTCTTAATTGTTTATTTTACATAAATAAAAATGTTTATTTACTAAAAAAAAAAAGAGTAATAGTCTGGCTAGATAAAGAAAAACAAAAGAGTGAGGGAGACAGTACAATGAAGAAAAATATGCAATCTAAAACACAAAAATTAAATTTGTTATAGATAAATGGACTTTCAGTCCAGAAAACACACTTTGAATGATGAAACAGGAAAAGGAAACAATCCTTTCTCCTGTCTCTGCTTCTGTGACAAACTAAACAACAAAATTCTCTCCTCCCCACCACCATCACCACCTCCACCATCACCTCCACCACCACAACATCCTCCTCTCCCTCTCTCTCTCTCTCTCTCTCTCTCTTCTTTACTCTTTCCCTCACTCCTCTCTCATATGCCTATACCATATGTCCCAACCTCCAACTTCAATCCCACCACCACCACAACCACAACCACAACCACAACCACCGTCACACCTTCCCCTCCTTCCTTTCTCCGCCACCACCACCACCACGCCCACCAGCAGCAACCGCGAATATCGTAAGGGCAACTGGACAATCCAAGAAACCCTAACTCTTATCACCGCCAAAAAACTAGACGACGAGCGCCGTTCCAAACCCACCGTTCCTTCAACCTCTAAACCCGGCGAGCTCCGGTGGAAATGGGTAGAGAACTACTGTTGGGCCCATGGTTGCTACCGTAGCCAGAACCAATGCAATGACAAATGGGATAATCTCCTCCGCGACTACAAAAAAGTCCGGGAATATCAATCAAGATCCGACGGCTCTGATTCTTTCCCTTCTTATTGGACGATGGAAAGACACCAGCGAAAGTACTATAATCTCCCTTCCAACATGTCTCTTGAAGTCTTTGAGGCTCTCAATCAAGTTGTTCAAAGAAGATACACTAACATTACGCAACAAAACGTCGTAGTATCACCCCAACAGCAACAGCAACAGCAAGTTACAGTTGTTGCTGATGTTCCAGTTTCTCCGGTGACCCTCCGGGAAGTAGTGCCGGAGGCTTTGATGGATCGGCCGGCGTTATCAGGTACTTTGTATCTTTTTTGCAGTAGTAGTATTGTTACAATGTCAGTGTCATGTCCTAAATGAGAACTTTTTTGTTTGTTGTGGCCTTTGGGTTATGAAATTATTTTGGTCAAACTTACAGGTTTGAAAAACTCTTATCAGTCTTTCTCTCTCTTTCTACTGTACTGTTTATATTATTCCGTTCCTGCTATTACTAGTAATAATCTCTCTCGTACTATAATACTTCCATTTAATTTTGATAGAAAAATAAAAATATTTTTAATAAAAAATAACATGAAATGTATTTAGTTCATTTTAATATGCTGAAATCACTATGTTCATATGAGTTTTAACATCGAGCAGTTGACTTGAATTATTGAATGACTAACCTAGCAGTATTAAATCCTCTGAGTTTATAACGTTTGGTCTTCTATTAATATCTCCGGATGATTAGTCTTTTTATAAATATACCCTTAATATATTTATTATAGTTGATGAGTATATAATCTTGCATGAAGGGTATAAATATTAGAAAGCATCAGAAACCCTAATGTATAAGCTCAGTGTGACATTATTTGTGCTTAATATATAGAATTATTACCCTATAGTCTATAGTATGATTGCATTTATGAAATACCATGCTTTTTGAGCAGAGAAAAGATTTGGAAATGTAATTGAGCCGACATTGGTTTAATTTTGGTTTATTTAATAATAAAAACCAGACGGTCGAATGCAATCATGCAAGCCAGTAGCCAACTGTTAGAAACACTTAATCATCATTCTTTGTTATGGCACTTCAATAAAAATACTACGATGTCCATAAAGTAATTCTAGCCTTAAATTTCACAAAATCTCTGAAAAGAAAATAATTTTTTTAGTGTCTAATGGAGATGTAAATTATAATATATTTGTAAAATAATAATGGTAAGTCAAAATGTGGACTGACTGAGAGCTGCAAAGGGTATTCCTGAATTAACTGTACAACACTGGCTGCAAGGCTGAGACCACATGCTACTCAAGACCTGATCTTTTCAGTTCTCACCAGTTGTACTCCAAGAAGTACTAGGGGCCTCACATCCTCTTCTTCCCAAAAGTTCATGGGATTCTCTTTCAATATACTGTCTCTCCCTTTCTTTTTTTTCTTTTTAAATTTTTTAGCATCTTTGTTTTTTTATTAAAAAAATTATTGTTTTATATAAATATAAATTTTTTGAGTATAAAATATAAAAATTAGATTTCTTATGAACTAAACAATCAATTTTTTTGAAAAAATTGTATTAATGCATGTGAATGTTTATACATGTATATATGTTCGTTTATTTATGGTTTGTAGAAGGATCAGAATCATCTGCAACGGAGTCAAGCGATAAACATGACAGCGGCGGCTCTAAACGAAGGAGAATGAAGAACAATAATATTGGTGCAAGCATCAAGCACAGTGCTTCAATCTTAGCTCAAACGATCAGAAACTGTGAAGAGAAGAAAGAGAAACGACATCAAGAACTGATGGAGTTTGAACAACGCAGGCTTCAGCTTGAAGAAACCAGAAACGAAGTGAATCGACAAGGAATGGCCAATCTTGCTATGGCTGTTACCAACCTTTCCAGTGCTATTCAGTCACTTATATCAGGTCACCAAACATGAGATCATATTTTATTAAACCTTATTTAATAATTTATTATGTTCAGATTAATTATTTCAGACTCCGCCATTCTTTTGGATATATATTAGTAATTAATTATTGGCAATGTGAAACCTTATGATCTTGATTAATTACGTAATTAATTCTGATTAAAGAAATTCTTAATCTAGATACTGTATATAATATTTGTATTAATATCAATTAATACTGTAGATATAGATAATCACCACATTTTCTGAATATATCAACTTGCTTTTCAAGGGAAAGGGACACCTATCTACAATGTATTTGGTTTGAAAATGAAATGAGACATTTTAGTGTGTGCTTAAACGTGTGTCAGTCCTTTGCATCATAACTACAATCCTTCTAACATTTGATGTATTGTTGCGACAGGAATAATTATAAACTTTGTTTTCGTTGACTATAGTTAAAATATATATTTAGTGTAATGGAATTAATTGAAAAACAAATAAAATTTAGACATTAAAGTATAAAAATTAATAAGATTCCAATACTAATTTTTTAATTATCCATTTAAGATAGATTCACAGAAAAATATGGAAAGGATTTTACCTATATTATATAATCTATACATTAAACAATAATAATTAAAAAAAAAACTTTTTTTATTGGATTGAAATATAGATGGTCCCATTTACTGAATATATAGAAGTTTATCCAAAAAGAGTATAAAACACATAGAAAAAGAGTTTTAAAATAAATAATATTTTTTTTATAACCAGAAATTTTAGTTTTCTTTGAGTTTTTATCTCTCTCCACAATGTAATATATACATATATAGTGAAAATTGCTTACCTGAGAATGAAAATTTTCATTTCATGTCATACTTCAAATATTTTATTCTGCTACGTGGAGAGCCAAACCGACATCGGATTTCTGCCTCAACTAAAACGACACCGTACAGGAAATCTTCTTATTACGTCTAGCCTAGCCCATTATAGAATTTCAACAACTAGGTTAGGAAATTTCGGTCTGCCTTCTCTCTCTCTCAAATTTGCACACCCAGCAGAGCTGAGCAACTGCCCGCTTGTTTCTCCCGGTATGCTTTCTCCCTCTCGCTCTCTTTTTACTTGTTATGTGCATCGGGTATCTGTATTTGTGTTAAAGAGTCTAATTTCTTTGTGTTTGATTCGATCTGTAGGTTGGGTCTGTTTAGAAGACGGAGCTGTGCTGGGCGTGGGTAGTTTTTGGTTGGACTAGCAAAGGTTAGACGCTCGATCGATGCTAATATAGGAATTTGAATACTAGCGAATATTAAGGTTTTACAAATTCTAGTCATTCTTGGGAATCCATTTTTTGGAATTCCGGGCTAATCATTCATTTGAATTCCCCAAAATTTGCATCTCAAACGTGTATTAAATGGGATTCTAGTTCCCATTTTGTTGCTGTTCTAAACTCAAGGTTTTTGATTCTTTTGTGAGTTTGATTACTTTGGTGCAGCTGGGTTTTAGGGTTTGGGTCGAGCTTGTTTTAGATTGCGTAGTATTAGTTGGCTCTTTAGCTTTGATAACTTATTTTGACTATGCATATGTGAGCCTTTGAATTTTGATTTTTTTATCATTCTTAAGAGTAATTTGTTAGATAGAGTTATAGTGCTAACTATGTCTGTGAATAATAACAATAATAACCCACCCAAGAGCCTTGGGCAATCTTCATCACCCTTTGGTAATTCAGGGATGGTCAATCCATCGATGCCCATCAACCAAGCATTGTCACAGTCACAGTCTCAGGGGCAACTTGGCACTGGCTTTCAGGGTCAGTACCAGCTGACCCAAGCGCAGGCCAATGCTCAGGCACATTTTAAAGCACAACAGGCTCACGCACAAGCGCAGGCCCAAGCAGTGCATGCTCAATTTCAAGCACAGTTACAGGCTCAGGGAATGACCCTGAGCCAGGCCCAAACTGCTGCCTTAGCCAACTTAGGTACATCTTCACCTTCGTTTTCAACTCCTGGTAATTTTAATGTCAAGCGGCTACCTCAGAAACCCCCCGTACGACCTCCTGGTGTTCCCATGGGAAGCCTGGTTTCCCCATTGAAAACTATGGATCTAACCCCTGCCGCTCGTAGGAAGAAGCAGAAGCTTCCGGAGAAGCAGCTACAAGATAGAGTGGCAGCGATTCTTCCAGAATCTGCATTGTATACACAGCTTCTTGAGTTTGAGGCTCGTGTTGATGCTGCTTTGGTTAGAAAGAAGGTTGACATTCAGGAGGCACTTAAAAACCCTCCTTGTGTTCAAAAAACACTTCGAATTTATGTTTTCAACACGTTTGCTAATCAGACCAGAACAATTCCTAAGAAGCCAAATGCCGAGCCTCCATCATGGACTCTTAAGATTGTTGGGAGAATCTTGGAAGATGGGATAGATCCTGATCAGCCTGGAGTAGTTCAGAAATCAAACCCTTTGTACCCAAAGTTCTCATCTTTTTTCAAGAGAGTGACTATCATGTTGGATCAGAGATTATATCCTGATAATCATATGATTGTGTGGGAGCATTCTCGAACACCTGCTCCTCATGAGGGTTTTGAAGTGAAGAGAAAGGGGGATAAAGAGTTCACAGTGACTATACGGTTGGAAATGTACTATGCGCCTGAGAAATATAAGCTCTCTCCTGCTTTGATGGAAGTTCTTGGTATTGAGGTTGACACCCGTCCAAGGATAATAGCTGCAATCTGGCACTATGTGAAGGCTAGGAAGTTGCAGAATCCAGAGGACCCTTCTTTCTTCAATTGTGATCCACCTCTTCAGAAAGTATTCGGGGAAGCTAAGATGAAATTTACCATGGTTTCACAGAAGATATCTCAGCATTTAGCTCCTCCTCAACCAATAGTTTTGGAGCATAAGATAAAGCTTTCAGGGAATAGCCCAGCTGGAACTGCATGCTATGACGTGGTGGTTGATGTCCCTTTTCCAATACAGCGAGAGTTGTCTGCTTTGTTGGCAAATGCAGAGAAGAACAAAGAAATTGATACTTGCGATGAAGCAATATGTGCTGCTATAAGAAAAATTCATGAACATCGTAGGAGGCGGGCATTCTTCCTTGGGTTTAGTCAATCGCCTGTGGAATTTATTAATGCATTGATTGAATCTCAAAGTAAGGATTTGAAGCTTGTAGCTGGGGAAGCCAGTCGAAGTGCTGAGAAAGAGCGACGTGCAGATTTCTTCAACCAACCATGGTGAGCTTGACAACTGTTTATTTCTTTTGAAACTTCTTTCTTCCACTTCTTTTAATCATTACTGCTTTATGCATCCATACGCATGGTATCTGAAAATTTTCACATCAACTTGATATTAGCCTTTTTAGGATTTACCTTATATTTAGGAGAGAGATAATATTATGTCCAATCTTGAAACATAACTTGTGTTGTAGGACAGCTAATGTGAATTTTGGTTCCGCTACTTGACATACCATTTCCTAGATGCTGTTCAAGCCTGTTATTGACTTACAGATACGAGATATGTAAAATTACAGAATTAGTTATTTGCATGAACATGTTTTCTTTATGAGGGTGTCCTTGCAAGGAACTTCCTGATGCAGAGTTAATCAAGCCTTTATAAGTCTAATTTGATCTTAAAACACACGCTTCCTTTTATTGGTCCGCATGACAGCTCAATGAAACATTTGACCTCTGGTTTGATTTGATAACTGAACAGGGTAGAAGATGCTGTAATTCGTTATTTAAATCGGAAGCCAACGGCAGGAAGTGATGCTCCCGGAAGCACGTGAGTTGGAAGTTAATTCCCTGCCAATCTGCCAGTTTGTTTGTCATCAATCTTTCACATAGCATCTGTAAATTTTCAGCTTCACTTTTATGAAGGTGTGGCTATTTCTGATCAATCTAATTGTTAACAGCCCTGGGAGAAATACTCCTTGCTTGTAAAACAACAGAACATATGGATTTGTAGCTTGTTTAGGCATAGTTGTCCTCATACTTGCTTTACTCATTATGCTAGAGGGAAAAATTGGCCCCCATAGCTTTCTTTCTGCTTGCTTCACTGATATGGTATGGAGATTTTGCTGGTTAGGGGATAGCAGTGATACCATTAAATTGCTAAACAAGTAAGATTGCAGGTTTATCCCTCTATTGCGCTCACTTTGCAGGAATTGAAACAGCAACGGTTTTTTTTTTTTTTTTTTTTTTTTGGAAACTGGTGTTCCCTGATGTTTAATTTAATTTAGTTTAATATATTTTGAAGTCCGACAAAGGAAAAGGCTTATTTTATGCTAGTGTAGCTATGTTAAAATCTTATATCACTTAACAACTAAAATTTGATGAATAAAAGAATAAGTGGCATTTGTTTCTGCAGATCCTCCAATTCCACTCAATCAATTAAACAAGTAAAAGTTCAAATTAATGAAGTGAACTACAACTGAAAATTAATGAATAAACGAGTAAGACATTTTTGCTTTACACTTGATGGAAGGTCTAAAGAATGACAAATTGTGAAACAACCAAACAAAATTACAAATTAAATAGGAAAAAAGGGAATTAACCCATGGGAGTATGAACTGCAAGAGCTAGTTGACAGCGCCGCAAATCCTCCTTATCTGTCCAGCATTTCCAGTTAGAGGATCAATATTTCCCATTTTGATCATAGCAGAAGCGAAATCAGAGCTAAAAGTTGCACGATTTCTACTATATTCCGAAACAATACTATCAGTGGAACCTCCACTAAAAAGTACTTGATCTGATTCAAGAAGACCTTTCCTTTGTATCAAATTCTTGAAATAATTATTGTCAAAAGAATTAGGTGTAACCAAATCAAGTGGAGCCAATCTTGCATCGCCGCCAATAGTTGGACAAGTACGGCGGCGAGTGCTAGCAAATCCTGCATCGATGTTCGTGCCATTGTTGTAAATCCTGTCACGAAATGTAAAGCATTGCGCTTGACCTATAGTGTGAGAACCTGCAATTATTGGAAAAGAAGATTATTCTTAGAACATTCAAGCTAAGAATAAATTTTGTTAAATAAAGGTAATTAAAGGGCATTTTCAAGTTAGTTTACTCAGCAGAATTGAACTGAATTATTAATTACCTGATAGAGCAACCATATCCCTGACACTAAGACCTTTGCCCTGAAAGCGAGATATAAGGCTGTCAAGACCATCTTTAAAACTAGGAAGTTCGCTATTGGCCAGACTTCTGCTTGCAGTTGTTGAATCTCTTCTGCCAAGCAGTACTGTCCAAGATGGACCACCCACCTGAGATAAATGTACAATTAATGGATAAACATTGATTCTGATATAATTAAGCTCAGAATAGAAATAATTAGAAATGATGAAGATAAACTTACATATGCAGATGCATCTCTTGCAGCTACAGCAAGAATATCAGCACAAGAAACAACACCAGGGCATATTTTCTCTGCTTCAGATTTTGCTTTGTCGATTACTTCATAACCTCTAGCAGACTCAAAATTTGGCAAAGCAGTTCTTTCACGCTGGATAGAGGAAGTCTCTTTGAGTAAGATTGAGGCATCACAACCCTAACCACCACAACCAGAAGATTCATTAATTAGTTAATGCTTCTTCGTTAAAGAGAAGAAAATTAAAAGCAAATATAGATATGTTATAATTATATATACCTGAACAAATCAGTCATGAAAGTGAAGACGAATGAGAGATGCAGCCATTCTTCGCTCTCGAGCAATTGAACTCCTAATGGAAGTCCGGACTGTACTAAGAGCATTTGGACATGAATTATCGTAAAATGTAGAGATAAGTTGAGCATTGCATGCAAGGTTAAATAGCAGCAACATGAACATGAAAGCAGCTGTTTTTTCTGGAGGAAATATTGCCATTTTCTGTTTTCTCAGAGACGAAGCTAAGTTTTAAATAAAGAAGTGGAATCACAATTGGGATATGATTAATTGATATTGAAGATGGGAAAGAAAGGGAGATGCTCTTTAGCTATATAGAGATCAATAACAAGGTCAATACAGTAAGGCTTGTCCCAGTCTTTCAACTCAAAGAAACTATACGCGTAGGCGCTGTCAGTCTTTTATAATATTATTGTTACGACCAAATCATATTCTATTCTCCTTGTTCCGGGTTTTCATTTCTGGATGCAAATGGTAAAGCTTTCAACTCGATAATCAAACAGACAGTTGGAATCCGTGAAAATAGACTGCATATCGAGTTTGGATAATCGCTGAATACATCTCCTAATGCATGACAAAATAAAAAATAAAAATAAATATTCAAGGCCAAGATGACCTAGTAATTAATTGATAAGTTAATTTTGCTTCACATCCACTAATACGAAATTAAAAGATTAAACAGATAATGTTTGCGTAATTAACTATGAGAGCTTAAGTTTTTAACATAGAAGTGTTCGTGGTCAAACCTGTTAGGCTTGTAGTTGTAGCTTCTCGGCCTTTTGTTAGTAATTTTATCCCTCTATATTCAAAGGATTCGAACATGGTAAAGGAAAGAGAGGAGAGAATACATATTCAGTAAAAATTTTCTGCTCTGCACACTAGTTCCTCGATTAGTTTCACTATCCTGCATTTTTCACCGTGCGCCAGTAACTTATCTTTTACGACCAGTCGTTTGTAGTTCTTTTGACAATCATGACGACAAGAGTTAGGCTAAGCCGCTCAGTTTGTCCTTACTATTGTCAATACCAAATTTTACAATAATATATTTTGCATCAAGAATCAAGAAGAACACTAATTAGTGAAAATGTAATAGTAATTTTTTAGTGTTAAACAGGTTTAGGTATTAAAGCAAGCAATTAAATTTTTTTAATTTTTGAAAATAAAAAAGTACGAAGTATAAAATTTTATTTTCAATACATAACAAAATATCTAGTAAGTAGAATTATAATACTAATTTATTTATTTATTTATCTTTTTTTCAAATGGTAAGTCCATCCACTATTCAACATAGACCAATATAGAGTGTGAATAAGAAATAGTCAGAAGGTGGTGATATAAATTACAGTTGCGGGTTATTAATATTTTGCGGTAGAACTTTGAAGCTGAAGCCGCAGCAAGGCTAGACAGCGTCAAAGCTCTCTCGATGATGGTGCAATTAGATAAAATTGCTAATTTTAAACAATATATATATATATATAATCAACAAAAAAGTGCAATTAGATTAGAGGTATATATTTAAAGGGAGACTTGAATGCGGAAAATAAATAAATTAATGAAATGAATTACAAATAATAGTGAATAAATGAAAAAAAAAACATATATTTTCTTTACAGTTGATGACAAATTAATTGTAGGAAACATGAAACAAAAGTACATGCATATACAATATATTTAATTAATTATGAAACAGAAACTTGAAGGTGCAATTTTTGGAAATATGTATATAGATTAGTTAACAGCAGTGCAAATCCTCCTTATTTGTCCAGCAGTTCCAGTTAGAGGATCAATATTTCCCATTTTAACCATAGCAGAAGCAAAATCAGCACTGAAAGTTGCAGGACTCCTGCTATATTCCGAAACAATGCTATCTGTAGATCCTCCACTGAACAGTACTTGATCTGATTCAAGAAGACCTTTCTTTTGCATTAAGTTCTTGAAATAATTGTTGTCAAAAGAATTTGGAGTAACCAAATCAAGTGCAGCCAAATTTGCATCTCCGCCAAGTCCGGCAGCTGGACAAGAACGGCGGCGCGTGCTAGCAAATCCAGCATCGATATCAGTCCCATTGTTGTAAATCCTATCGCGGAATGTAAAGCATTGAGCTTGACCTATGGTGTGAGAACCTGCAATGATATAGAAGCCAAGAATGAATGATTTTGCTAAATAAACATATTAACTAAGTTAGTTTGCTGATTAATCAATTAATTAATTACCTGACAAAGCAACCATATCCCTTGCACCAAGGCCTTTACTTTGAAAGCGAGAAATAAGACTGTCAAGTCCTTCTTTAAAACTAGGAAGTTCAGTATTTGCTAGAGTTCGACTAGCTGTTGTTGAGTCTCTTCTTCCAAGCAATACTGTCCAAGAAGGACCACCCACCTGACATTTTTCAGAATAAATGTATAATTAGTGAACTACTGCAATTTTTCTTTTGTAAACTGGATTCTGATACAATTAACTTAAGAATAGATTGAAGCAGGTATTAATACATACATATGAAGATGCCTCTTTTGCTGCTACAGCAAGAATATCAGCACAAGAAACAACACCAGGACATGTTTTCTCTACTTCAGCCTTTGCTTTCTCAATTATATCATAACCTCTAGCAGACTGGAAATTAGGCAGTGCAGTCTTTTCACTCTCGATAGTTGAAGTCTCATCCAGTAAAACTGAGGCATCACAGCCCTACAGAACGAGAATCCATGAGATATATATATACACACACACACACAAACCAACTTGAGAGTTTAGAGTAGGTACCTGAACAAAGCAATCATGAAAATGGAGACGAATAAGAGAAGCAGCCATTCTCCGTTCACGTGCAATTGAATTTCTGATAGAAGTTCGTATTGTACTGAGAGCATTTGGACATGAACTATCGTAAAATGTAGAGATTAGTTGAGCATTGCATGCAGTGTTCAACAGCAGCAACACCAACATCAAAACGTTATGAACTCGAGTCATTGCCATTTCTTTTTCAAAAAGAACTTCAGGTAAAAGAAAACTTTAACTTTTTAGCAACAAATCAACAAAACCCCAAGCTTTTGAAGGCTAAAGAATGCAGAACTGATAGTGAAGATGGAGAAGAAAGGAAATCCTCCCTCAGCTTATATAGAGAAGAAGGTCAGCCCAGTAGGGCTTTGTCTCTTTCTTTGGGTCCATTACGCGTAGGATCTGTGAGTTGCTTGCTATGACCGAATCCTACCTTTCCACTTGCTTATGCTTTTGGAGGAACCTCCATTTTTGTGATTGCTCTAGTCAAAGGTATAAAAATATGTAGTACAGCTGTAAATTTTATTTTAATTTTATTAATAATAAATATATAAGTTGATAATGTAAAAGTTATCAATTGAAATCATTCAGTTATTACCAAATTGACTAATTAATCAATCAGAATATATATATATATATATATATATATATATATATATATATATATATATATATATATATATATATTTTAAATCTCTTAATTTTTGGCTGGAGTAAGAATATAAGATAATGAAAGTGTTGGGGGAACAGTTGACATCTTGTTTCTATTTTAACGTCTCTTTTTACAATTTTGAAATCTAATTTGAAAATGAATGATAAAAAAAATTAAAAATTAAAAATTAAAACTACACATTCTAACGTCCAAAACCGTACCATCACTTTCCCACGGACCACCAATAGTCACCACATTGTGTCTTATTAAATAATTTTATTATTATGGTCCCACCCTCAGTTTAGTAAAATTATAAAAAAAAAATTGGTTTAAAAGGTATTTTAAGTGATAAGACACATATATTAATCCGGTTTCTAAAAATATAAGGAAATGAGCGCTATGAACTCAAAATGAAATTATTCTCATATTAAAAAGTGAAAAATACTAATGAAAAAATTAAAAAAAAGAAAAAGAATTTCATATAGCCAAAGTGAGAATAACGGTATCGATTCCGTTAATTTTGATATTTTTGACTTTTCATAAGAATTAAAATAGTAATTAAACTACTTTAATTCTAGAAAAAAATAAAAGTGATTGACTAAATAACTTTTAATTAATTCTTTATAATTAAAAAAATTAGTGGAAATATCTAGAAAAAGATAATATTAAAATAAAATAATTAATATTATTTTGATTTTGTAAAAGTTTCATTTAAGTAGCACATCAAAATATAACTTATTGATAAGTGTATATACGACCTGATAATAGATCTATATTCGAATTCATTTTATGCGTTGCTAAGAAAAAAAAGGAAAAAAGATATAAAAATTAACTAAAAAGAAATTTAAGAAAGAAAATGAGCTGATCCTCCAGTTTTTGAAAGGATCAATTCATAAAAATTCTGAAATTGAAGTGCAATAATTGGAATAGGCATTAGTAAACTATCCATGCAATCATATGCTGAACAAATGTCAGCGCCTCAGCGGTCAATTCATCCAGCCATTACGCGTTAGCCGCTGTTCAACATTGATCACCTAAATAGGGTATGAACGCAACTGACTCGATCATATATATATTGTTTTTTTATAATTTGAGTACCAATTGTCAAAAAGGTCACGAAAATACGTTACACCTCTGTATTATCTTATAAATAATGGCTGCAGACTGTATGCTAAAAAATTAATCAAGTTGAAGTAGTACTTTGCTGCTACGTAATTTTGACTTGAGATAAACTTATTTAAACCAATTTCATAATTCAATTTATAGACTAAATTAATAAAAACATGAATTTTATAAATTGAATTTTAAACGACGTGAGTGATTTGATCCATTTATAGTTCAAACTCTAAATAAAAATTTATAACAGCGTGAATTCAATTATTACGATTCTTCTCTCTTTTTTTTTTTTTTTTTAATTGGATTGGACTGGATAGTGGCACAATTTGATAAATTTGTTAATTTTTAAACAATTTTCTAATATATATTATATTCAGTGCATCATGAATTCAAAGGTAGAAGAGATTTATATGAAATTATTTAGGATTAATTCCACGTGAATGTTTGGCGGAGGTTTCATCTATTGCATCGTAACTCTAAAAGCAGTAGATGCAACCTCTACCAATAATATGCATATGTACTCATAGCAGGTGCATCGTACAATTCGGAGCCCAAAAGCCAAAACGAACCTGATATGTCCGCTTTTTAATAGTTTTGGGCTAAAGGAAGTGGAGACCTAGTTGGGCTTTTGCTCTTTGATCGATCCTTGCCCTCCTCGAGTAAAAAATAATTAAACATAAAAATATTTTTAAAATCACAACTATCAAAAATAAATTAAGAAAAATTTATAAATCATTTAAAATCAATGTAAACTTTAAAAAGAGCATATCTGATAAAAATTAAAATCTAACAAAGAGAAATATACATACATAACATTTTTCATGTTAGAATAAATCAATAATTTTTTTTAATGTAAATGTAGATATAGTCTAGCAATAAGGTTTAAATCCTTTTCCCTATGGTTTAAAAATAAAAATATTCAATAATTTATTTATCAAGAAATAAATAATTTTAATTAAAAATACCCATAACGTAACAATTTAAATAAGAAATAAAAAGATTTCTATGCCATTAAATTTTTAATTGTTTATTGTTAATTGTAAGAATAGCTTCGATCATTCTTCTCAAAAATAAATAAATTAATAAATAAATAAATAGTTATAGCCTGAGTAGCCACTTAAGTTTTGTTTTTTCTGCTTAATTAATCTTAGATTATGCACCTAATTGGACAAAACAAGATGTTACCTTGAGGACACTGATCATTAAATTTGTTAATCTTAATTAATAATAATTAAAATTCCAAACCTTTTACTTGTGGTGCTTCTTCGAAAATATTCCGTCAAGAATTTTATTAGGTGAAGTTTGAAAAAAGATTTGGTGAAGAATGGCCTTACCTAATACTCTAATTTTCCATGTGCATTATTCCACATATAAACTGTAATTAGCATTCAACAGTATTGTTTTTTCCTCTGTCGTGTTATAAATACGATAGCTATTCAACGACAAAACGTATATATGTTTGTTGTTTTTTCTTTTTTCTTTTTGAAGATAGTTATATTTATTGTTTAGCAGAATAAGTTTGCAAATATTTAATAAAATATAATTTAGAAAAATTATTTTTTTATATACTTACAGACAAATTAATGTAAGTTGCTTTCATTGACAAGTAAAATTTAATTTCCCCTAAATAATTTTTTTTTTTTTTTGTAGTTTTTAATGAACATTTTCAAGTTATCATCTTTATTCAATTGAATTAAATTCACGAGTTAATTAAGGAAATTCACTATAATTGAAAAAAAAGGAAATGAAAACAACTAATTGACTAACAAACAGAACAAAAACATTCTACTATGCGTATTGGATTAATTATTGTTTTTTTTTTATATATATAATTTATGTGCCCAATTTATTCTTTCTTTACTCTTTGAGGATAAAATTGAAGCTGTCTTGTTTTAATTTTTTGGATTCAATGAATATGTTTATATTTTTTTGAATATGTCGTTTTGAATTTTGAATTTTCATTTTTTATAAGTATTTTGTCTCGTACCTAACCATTGACGGACTTTCTCAAGGCTAAAGAGGCCATGACTCCTCCAAATTTTTTTTAATCTTCTTGTAAATAGTACACAAATTGTCTTTTTTTTTTAATTTCACAGCATGGCCTCCAAATAATTTTGTCCTCCAAATATTTTACCCAAGTAAATAACATTTTGATTAGGAAAAAAAACAGCTTAATCAGGCATAAAACAAGTTGATCAAATCAAATGATTTGTCCAAATAAAACCGGTCTTTGGTTAAGCATGGAATAAGGAAAGCAGCCATGAAAGAAATAATATGCATACAAAATCCAAGAATACTCAAACTAGGTGGATTAAAATTCTTTCTCTCTTGGATTTATTCCCATAAATAAAAGGTTAAGACAAATAAATGAGCAGTAAACTCAAAAAGTTACAGCATTCTTTCATTTACTTAAAGCAGTCTTAATAGAACAGGTCCTCAATTTTTGGACAGCTTATATCAACAGTTCAACACCTCTACCTGCTTTATTTTTAATGCTATGCAAAATAATACTTGGAACGAGGAATGAATAATTAGATAAGCTGTAAATTTTTGATATATCAGTAAATTTATTTACCTGAAATTTTCAGGCATTAAAATTTCATTATTGAAAACAATTACATTACTACACACATAAAAGACATTTATCTTACACTTGATCAAGAAACATAAAAAAAAAAAAAAAAAAAAAAGACACAAAAAAGAAAAATTTCAAATAACTTGATCTGAAATCAAATTTTAACAAAAATGAAGCATCAATCACAGAAACTAATTGACAGCACTGCAAATCCTCCTTATTTGTCCAGCTTTTCCAATTAGAGGTTTTATATTCCCCATCTTAACCATAGCAGATGCGAAATCGGAGTTGAAAGTTGCACGGTTCTTACTATATTCTGAAACAATTCTATCTGTAGAACCACCGCTGAAAAGGACCTGATCAGATTGGAGAAGACCTTTCTTTTGTACCAAGTTCTTGAAATAGTTATTGTCAAAAGAGTTAGGTGTAACCAAATCGAGTGGAGCCAAATTTGCATCGCCGCCAACAGCAGGACAACGATTCCTGCGCTTCCTTGCGAATCCAGCTTCAATGTTTGTGCTGTTACTGTATATTCTGTCGCGGAAAGTAGTGCATTGAGCTTGCCCTAATGTATGAGAGCCTGCAATTTCCAGAAACTAATTAATACTTGTATTATTAGCATTTAATTAAAATTTTGAAGTACAATATGAAAATAATTAATGGTTCAGACCTGACAAAGCAACCATATCCCTTGCAGTAAGACCTTTACTCTGAAAGCGAGATATAAGCCTGTCTAAACTGTCTCTAAAACTAGGAAGTTCTTGATTGGCTTTTGTTCTGCTTGCAGTTTTTGAATCTCTTCTTCCGAGCAATACTGTCCAAGATGGACCTCCCACCTGATAGTTTTTAATTATATATATATCAATGTCACTGATCAATGAATATAAATTATATATTATTTATTGAAATATATATATATATATGTACTTACATATGCAGAGGCATCTCTTGCTGCTACGGCGAGAATATCAGCACAGGAAACAACACCAGGACAAATTTTTTCTAATTCAGATTTGGCTTTGTCAATAACTTCATAGCCTCTTGCAGACTGGAAATTTGGAAGTGCAGTCTTTTCACTCTCTACAGTGGAGGTTTCGTCGAGTAAAATTGAGGCATCACAACCCTGAACAAAGCAATCATGAAAGTGGAGACGAATGAGAGATGCAGCCATTCTTCGTTCTCGAGCAATAGCGCTTCTTATGGAAGTTCGAATGGTAGTAAGTGCTTTTGGACATGTTTTTTTGTAATACTTAGAGTTAAGTGTAGCCTCGCAGGCAATATTCAATAACAGCAACATAAACATGAAAGCTGCTGCTTTTGATGGGGATCTAAACATTTTGCCTGTTGATAATCGAAGTTGCTATTAACTTCTTGTTGCTTTGTTTTCTTAAAAATTGAACAGTTTTCTGTATGTAAAATAATGGATGTCGGTTTTAAAGAAGAAAAAGAAAAGGGAAAAGAATGGTAGAAGATGAAGAAGAAAGCAAGGTGATACTCACCTTATATACGCGACACGAGCGCACATATTGTCTTCACTGGTCTATTCTACGCTGCCAATAGCCAGCCACCAAGCCAATGTTCAAATTTGCTGCCTCTAATTTTTCTTTTTTTTGAAAATTATTTATTAATTAAATTAAAATTTTCCATATACGATTGTGAACGCAAAACAATTTGGATAAGTAAGATTCTTGTATGCTTATATTTTATACAATTAATGAATAGTTGAAACGTATTTTTAAAATAAAATATTCTTGTCATTTTTTTCTTAATGAAAACAAAATATTGATGATTTTTTTTTTTATATATATTCTTATCATATTGGCTTATAGGCTTTATATACCTGTTGTAAGTAAAATTTACGAGTTTTTTCTTTAAAACTTACTCGTTAATAGAGTTTTTTTTTTTTTTTTTTTT
>NC_143161.1:5148475-5167521 GCF_041381405.1 Jatropha curcas
AGTCAAGTAGCTTTAAAAATGTATTAGAGGACAGTTAAAGGAGTGCATAAATAGATTTGACAGCCAAAAAACCAGAGCATACCATAATATAAATGAAATCTTGAAAAGATAAATGGATCCACAAAACCAGCTTGTGCACTTAATTAAGATTAATTAACAACTAGATAATGGATTCTTGCCTAATTTACACTATTATTATTATTATTTAAGACCAATTTAAAAATCATTAAACTGGATTAACTACTTTCTTATTTTCAAAATATAAATTAAAATGGAAAATTTTAAAAAAAAAAAGAAAAGAAAAGGAACAAGAAACTTTTAATTTTTTTATATTACAAGTACAAAACTCAATATCAAAATTATTATTATGAACCATAATCAATAACTATCATCATTATCGTCAACAACCATGAAATGAAGCTATGGGAGATAAATAAATAAAAGCAAACCAAAATCCTTTGAACTAAGTATATCATCACCATAACCTTTATTCCTATCATCATTATAACAAATGAATTTTTTTTTTTTAATATATATATATATATGTAATAGGGAGAATTTCACCTTATTCGTGAATTTAACAATTTTAATATTAAGTACAATTAAATTATCGCTAGAATTGTATTATATTTTCAGGCGAATTTTATGTGTAACAAAGTTGGTATGAAGCAGAATTAATTTTTCCTGTGGATAACCATTTCCTGCTGATCATAAAAGTGGAGCTTCTTTATAAATCGACATTAATAGCCATTTAATAAAGCTAAGGCTGCATGCATGCTTGTAACCCTCTTTTTCCCTACAAGAGTATAAGTGACTTGAAAAAGCAAAACCATGCAAATATACTACACTAGTAATCCTTTTTTTTATTATTATTTTTTATTTCCTTGTGTTTTCAGATGAAATCAACACCATTACACTGCAATAAGAGCAAATGATTTTAATTGACTAGCTATGATTAAATTTATTGGTTGACTGTTATTATTTCCATGTCATAATTAGCAACTGTTGGTTTAGACTAGATAATGAGAAAGTTCCCTATATATATATATATATATATATTTCATTCTATAACTACCGGTATCTGAAAGTCTGCTGGATTCGAGCCCATATAAAGTAATTATTTTTACGAGAGAAATGATCAAATTTGAAATTTTTCAACCATAAAAGTTTTTATCAATTTGACGGGTAAAAGAGAATGCTATCACTCGTTATATAGTTCATAATATTCCTTTGGACATTTGATCTATCAATGAATAAAAAAAATTAAAAAATAATATGTTTGAAGTAATTAACAAATGCAAAATTATTAACATTAATAGACTTCATTAAAATAAAGAGATAGAGAGAGAGGAGGAAAAAAAAAATGTTCTAACAACTGTTCTATCATTTCAGTTTGTAGTGATGAGGAAATCATGGCCATAAAATGAAGGAAAAGACATACTTTGTTAGTTAGAGATTTTGTTTTTCTTATTTTCTTTTTTTTTTTTAAAAAAAAAGCTAAAAATTGTTAATTATTTTAATTTATTGGTTAATGCACCTTTTATTTGACAATTGATGCCAAAAATAAATTACGTAACTTTACACTGTATATGATCATAGTTATTCCACAAACCTAATGATTATGCTAAAGAAATCTCTTTAAACCCATGTGCTTTTCTTTTTTCGCTCTCCCATGTTCTGTTAATCATTCTCCCAACGTTTCTACTTTCTGGATATCTATCTACACATTTTGTTTAGAGACTGCCAAATTTCATTAATTAATCTCACTTTAAATATTTAAACACTAACATTACACTTATCTTATTTAATTTTACATAATTAATACTTCAGTCCATAATTTTAAATATAGTTTTTTTTTTATAAATATAAGTTTTTTCAATTTTAATCGCATATATTAAATGCATTAATTATTAATAATATGAGATAAAAAATGGTAATTTAATCAAATTAATAAACTTTTTATATTTGTAAACAAGAATAATAAAATAAGCACATATAAAAGTTTAAAAGTTTAATTAAACTTTTCACTGGCTATAAAAGTTTAATTAAAAAACACAAATAAACAGTCACAATTACATCTTATTTTATTTATCAATTTCTTAATTATAAGAAATTTAATAGAATTAAACTGCACAATGAAACAAGAACTAGCAGTTTCTTCAAGAATCTCCACCCCAATTTTTTTTTTTTTTTTTAATCAATAGTAGTGTATTCTCATACAATTGTGTCTATTTGATACAGATGGTGACACTCCATTATGTATTGTAAGTAACAAATATATGAAGATAAACCATTAAAATTAAAAATAAAAATCAATAAAAGAAACTAGTATATGCTTAACCAAGAGAAACAGATCAAGCCAATCTGGATCATACACGTGTCAAAGACCCAACACCTCTAGAGATCTCATGCACACCAGGGTTGAATCCTAAGCAACCCAATAGTCCTTGTTTGTAAGGCAAAAACGTTTTTCTTTTCAACTCTTCCGAAACCGCCCGGTTCGCCGTATAATGTAATTCGTGGGCTGAGACCGGCCCTCTTCGCCGTGAAGAGCCACCGATACTACTATCAGCAGACCGAAAACTAGCATTCTTGGCATCCTCCACCACCGCCTCTTTTTTAGACAACACAACATACTTTGTTAATGGGTCTTTATTATTTGCTGTTGCTCTTCCTTCTGATGCACTTCTGAATAGTAATAAATCTTTAAGCTTCCATTTCTTGTAACCTTTTGACGAAAATGATATCGCAGACAAGAAAGTTGACGCGTAGGACGGTTTAGTCACTTTTACATTCTGTGATGAATTGTTACTATTATAGTTGTCTTCTTGATCGAACATGAGATCAGATACTCTAAAAGGAGACAGAGATCTGCTTGCTTTATGTTTAATGTTTCTTTCTCTTCCTCGTTCTTGATTTTCTTGATTTTCCATCTCTTTATTACCAGAAATGGTTCTGTGTCTTCCTCTTTCTTGATTTCCGGGTTCTTTTCTTCTTGTTTCTTCTAATGCAGCTTGAAATGGGTCAAAATCTTTCTTTCTTGATTTTGGTGATGATTTTGGAGAAGAAACAGAAGAAGCATAACCAGGTGGTGGCTTTAATGGCCGGATCTTGCCGCCGTCGAAAAGTTCATCAGCAGACAATGAAGTTCTGTCCAATTGACCACTAAAATCAAACTCAAAATCACCATCATCGTTAAAAACTTGGTCTTCAGTATTGTTATTATTATCTCTTTCATTTCTCGATTTAGGAGTACCAGGCTTCTCTTCCCAGTTAAAACGAATATTAGAAGAAGAAGAAGATAAAGAAACGTCTCGAAGGTCTCTATAGAAAGTAGAGGCACGAGTAGGGCTTGTAGGAGCACTTAAGAAAAAATTACCAAATCTTTGAGGACTAGAAGGAGCAGTCATGTAAGGAGAAGAGCAATTGCTATCAAAGTTGAAGTCCACCGTCGAGGGCAGCGGCACCACCACTTCCACTTCCACTTCCATATTTTGCTGTAGAAGGAAAAGCTGTAAGTGGGGATTATTTGGTATTGAATTGTGGAGTTATAGATATAGAGAGAAAGAGAGAGTGTCTTTGTGTTGAGGAAGGAGACGGGAAGGAGAGGAAAATTGACTAAAGGGAAATTTGGCCATTGAATTTGTTTTAGAAGGCGGCTTTATATTAGTTTAATGATCCATCAATTGTGCCTATGTAGATGGGGTTCTATTCTACGGATGTGTCACATTTTGCTTCTTTAAAACCAAGTGTTGATTACGTTGGTCTCTTTTTTTTTTTTTTTTTTTTTTGGAAAAAAAAATTATATGCATTTTGTAGAATTTTCAATTTTAAATTCTTTGATTTTTTATACCTATGGATGGGTGGAAGTTATTTATGAAAAATATAAAATAAAAAATTAAACTCATACCAGAGTTATTTGGGTGCAAGATTCTAACACGGTAGACATCTTTCACTGAATTTAAATATTTTTTACCATTTCAATAACTTCTTAAATTAATAGACACTCATAATGTTATTGTATATATAATTAGTATAAATTTGATACCTTTTTATTTAATTTAGATTCCATTGCAATTTAAATTTCTAAATTTGGAATTTGGTAATTGAAAAGGAATATAATATTAAAAATAATTATTGATTTGATTTTTTTTTTTTTTTTTTTACAACCAAAGAGAAAGAGGTTTAAAATTCTCAATAGGCACTACACTTTAATTGAATACCGTTAAGCTGAACTCTACGTGGTTTTAAATTTAAAATATGGGAATCAGAATCTGAAGAAAAAGAAAAGAAAAAAAGAAAAACAGATTTGAAAGCTAAATAGATAGATGATGGGGGTATATCTGTCTTTCCGCCAATGCAGTGAGGTACTTTGCATCTAAGGAACAAAAAGGCCAAAAGAAATTGAGTTTTAATTAGCATTATTTCACTTTGTTTTGAATTGTCTTTTTCTATTTTTGTTTTGTTTTTGCTTTTCTAGATAATAGCATGACAATAAGTAAAAATGATAATTTTTGTGACAACATGCTGCTTTGCCACGTTAATTAATTTGTTGGTTGTAATTAACTTCTCTAATTATGGTCTTAATTTTTTCAAATGTGTTCTAATTCACTCACGAAAACGAATGACTATAGAAATGCGAAAATAATATGAGAAAACAGCACTTGAAATATAATTTTATACGAAAAAGAATATTTTATACAGAAAAATAAATATATGGAAACGTTTTCAAAATGTGTTAAGAATTTCTATATACACTATTACTTTAATATCTTTCCAACAGAGCGCACTTTTTGAAAATCAAATTTATATCCTTACACTATGAGAGTTAAGATTACTTATTATCGTGACCTCCCGCCTTATTGGTAGTTAAAAGTAGTTTTAATTTATCAAGTATGCTTTTGTAATTACTATTCTATTTGACTTCAGTGGTAGAGAATTGGAGAATTCATCTCTATTCCCAGTTTCTTCCTTGTTTTTTAAGTTATATATAGATCAATAAATATGATTTTTACTCTCAAAATGCAATTTAATCATGAATTGTATATAAATAAAAAAATCAAATATTTATTTTCTTGAGGGAATATTTCTCAACCAAACTAATTCTAACTAACTACTAGACAGGAATTCCATGACTAGTGATTACTAGTTAATCATAATATCAATAAAAAAACAAAAAGAAAAAAGGGAGTTAACCTACTACTTAAGACTACTTGGCCAATACATCATTGTCCCATTGGAACGAAGGTTATCTTTTTCAATAAAATTAATACTGTGTTTAACAATAATTTTTTAAGTAGACGCTATTTAAAAAGCTGTTCGGTGATATACGTTTACACTATTTAGCTTTTAACATTTCATGAAAAATTATTCAAACAGCAGACAACTAAACACTACTAGAACAGTTAACAGTTACCAAAACAGTTAATTTTACGGAACGGATCCTAATATCAATTAATTCTTGATTTCTTATGTATATATTATTATGTGGAATGAAGTTATTTGTTCTCCTCGTACTTCTTTTTGGCATGTCTATGAATTAAAAAGGTTTTTAGAAAAAATACCAAAAATTTTAAAATTTTTAACTTATTTCTGTTTACAGCCAATATATATAGTGGGAAGTTAGACGCCAAAATTAATTTGAATCTTTGACAATTCATTTTCTCAAATTTGTTTTAAAAGTATAATCCCTATGGTTTTATCATGCATCATTATTATTAATTAAACATTTAAAATTGAAAAACAAACAAATGGCATCAAATATGAAATTAAATAAATATTTTATTTCATTGAATCATTGTCAATAAATATTTATATATCCGATCAACTTGGAAATAGAAATAAAAAAAAAAAAAAAGAATATAGCAACAAATTGATTTAATTAAATTTGGAAGGGTTTGTCATTTTCATGGCAATGTTTGATTTCTTGTAGTACAATTCTTTGTTTGGCACACCGTATGACATCAGTAATTATCCCCATTTTCCAAATTACGGCTAATTCCTTTCATATCTTCACGTATACAAATAACATTTTAAAATCTAGAAGAGAAGAAAACATCAATTTTGATGGCTAAATCTCTCAATCTATCGCTATATATACATATAGTCAACAAATGATTTCTAATTTTTCTATTTAGGTTTTCAATTTTTTACTATTAATTAGTGTTAGCCTTCGTTTGGAGCTAAAAAGTCTTATTTATCTCTTTTTTTTTTTTCTTGGTTAAGACATTAATGGTCTGTTTAGCGAAATTAACTATTTTGATAGCTGTTTAACTTGTTTTAGTAACGTTTAGTTGTTAGCTGTTTGAATAGTTTTTTGTAAAATGTTATATGAATTAATTTTTGACAAAACGTTATATTAACTTCTAAAAATTAATTCAAACACTATGCTATCGAATGCAGTCTAAATCTAAGATTTATCGATTTTGAACTCACTAATTTTACCCAAATATTACAAACTTCAATTCCCATAAGTAGTTTCATCTCTAAATTATTTAGAAGCCAGAATCCCTATTCCAATTTAATTCAAAATTAAAACTTTCATAAGGGTTTCTGTCCAAAACAAATCGATATTAGGGAGGTTTATTAGAAATGGATTCTTATTCTTCTTCTTCTTCTACCATGATTATCCAACCAAAAATCAAATACTAATCGATATGATAAATTGACTTTTTTCAAAAAAAAAAAAAAAGAAAAGAAAAGAAAATATCATATATTGACTTTCTTGATAAAACAAAATAAGAAATCAACATATTCAAGAGCTCTTTCATTGGAACAAGAATAAATAAGTTTAGAGAGTCTGATTATATCGAATTGGTTTTTTTTTTTTAAATATTAGAATTTGTGTGTATCGTATTAATAATAAGTTTACTTTTCTTTATTTTAATTTTCTTTTTGAAGAAAAATTTTTCATGTTTAATTAGACAAACACCTTCATTAGATCAAGGTTTCAATATATATATATATATATTAATTAATATTAAACTGTGTAAATTTTAAATATATGATATTGATATGTCTACTCAGAATAATGTTTTCCACGAGCACCTTTTTTAATAAATGGCAATCATTATATTATTTATTTTAATTAAAATTAATTGACTTATGGATAAATTAAAGAAATTAAAAGGCAGGTGAGGTGGGCTGGTACGATATGTTAATTTCTACTGTTGACGTTTATTAAGCATAAACAATTAGGTGATTAACTTTAGACCTAACAGAAATTAAAAAATTAATACAATTAAACCATGTGATTAGTTTTTATTTTCATTAATCTTTTTTTAAAATTTCAATTCTCAATTTTGTCCGGGCTGGCACTAGTGCACGCACGTCATATACACCCATCTTGTTTGAATTGTTTTTCAGTCTTTAGGATTTTTTTTTTTTTTTTTTTTTGACAGTCTGAGAATTAATTATTTCTTCATTTTCCAGAGAGCAAATTGTAGCTCTTTTTTCCTCCAAGAGTTTTTTTTTTTTTTTTTTTTTTTTTTTTTTTTTTTTTTTTTTTTTTTTTATCATGATCATTAGAGTTTGTTGGCATTAAAGTCGGGACATCATTTTAGGTAATATTGAAAAAGAAAATAACAATTTTGTTAATTTGTCTCAAATTTTTATGAAAATAATACAAAATTTGTAATTTAAAAATAATTTCGATAATCTTTAATTAATATTTTCAACTCAATTATGTATATATACATATATATATATATATATAACGTCTATAAACATTTTATAAATTCTAAAATATAAGAAAGAAAGAACATCTTGAACACAGAGACATATTTGATTGAGTAGTTATAGTTAGTTATTGATAGTTTGTCATCAAGAGATATTGTTGATCATCAGAAAATTAAATGCTAAGGCTATGTTTGACGATAAATTTTTAAGCAATTTTTTTCATTTTGATTGTGCTATTTTTTATAGTTTTCGATAACATAGCGTTTGAACTAGTTTTTTTTATAAAAAAATTAACCCAGTAACGTTTAACTTTTAGCATTTTATGAAAAATTACTAAAACAACTAATATCTAACAAAAATAGATAATTTCGCCGAACAGACCCTAGTAGTTAGAAATATCAAATTTCAGCATTTTATTTATAATTTGGCACCTGTTAAATGCTAAACTTTGAAATGCTAAATTAACCACACTTAAAATTAACAAGTGATTTGAGAATCTAAATATCAAAAACTAATTCCCAATCTTTGATTCAAACAAACTGAGGGATGTAAATCCATGAGTTGTCTTTGTCTATTTGATTTGGTTGTCTGTAAAATTTTGTCCTGTGGTCCTTTTAACCTTTGCAAAGTAATGTTACTTGAATGTAATGATTCATGCTTGTCATACCCATTTTCATGATCTGATAAAAACAAGACAATAGGATTTGGATATAAGATATCCTCTTTGCGTTCACTTCAATAATTGAATTTACTTGATGGGTAGCTTTTCCTTTCACAATAAACATGAACTTGTTGCTCTATATTCAGAATTTGGAAATAATGAAAATCATCACAAGTTTGATTTTTTCTTTTACATCATCACCAAATACAAATGATAATTCTTTTGTTACCCTAAACATGTGGGGATGTAAATGAACCGAGCGGCTTTGCTTGTTTGAGCTCGGCTCAAAAAAAAAAATTTTTTTAATTTTGGTTCAAGTCTAATGATGTTCAGCTGGAAAACTCGTCAAGTTTTATTGAGCTTACGTATATATTAAACTTAAAATTTTTTTAAGTGAACTCAAGCCTCAAATCGAATTCAAGCTTAAAATTTTTAGACTCATTGAATTTCGCGAAACTAAATTTTATCGAACTGAATTTCAAGCATGCTAATAATATAGACCGGCATAATTATAATTATTGATGGATTTAAGAAAGAGCTCGAGA
This sequence comes from Jatropha curcas, assembly GCF_041381405.1. Classification (NCBI taxonomy): domain Eukaryota; kingdom Viridiplantae; phylum Streptophyta; class Magnoliopsida; order Malpighiales; family Euphorbiaceae; genus Jatropha; species Jatropha curcas. The sequence continues at coordinate 5,157,359 of NC_143161.1, forward strand.
ATTAGAAATAAGTATTAATTTAGTGATACTATTAAAGTTATCTTTAAAACGTATAGGTACGATTTATATTTTATGTGAAAATAACAAAGTACAAATGTCATATTAAATTCAAATAATTATTCATTTTAATAGATTTTCATTTATCCAAAAATAAATCATATAATAAAATACATTGGAATAATACGGTATGCACATTTTTCGTGCATTGTATTAGCGTACACTCAATACTCTTGTCGTGTATGCATTTCATGTTTCATGGCGTAATTTATTGCTTTAAGAACTTAAAAAAAAAAAAAAATAGTTGTTGTTAGCATCTCTCTTATCTTATTTTGACATTGACAAGTTAAATATTGTTCATTAGTGATAAGTTGATAACTAATGTCAATCATGGAGTACTTAATTACCAATTAAATGTTGTTATTATATAAATCCCAATCAACACATGGATTTGAACTCTTTATTTATTTAATTTTTTAGTCAATGAATGTTTAATCATTGAGGCTCTATAGAAAAAAAAAGTTTTTTAAATAACTTAAATATTTAGTTATAATATTAAAAAAGGGTTAAAATGAAAGATTTTAATTTATGACATTACAAAATTGTTTAGAATTATAAGTTTTTTTTCTCTTTTATTTATAATAAATTTACCAAATTAAGAAATAATAATAATTTCCTTTAATGACTTAATTTTCTATTTAACAAATATATATATTTTCGATATTTCTGACAGTTCTAGATATCAGAAAATTTGTTTTTTCAGGAGAATTTCCGAAACCAAATGTAGCCATATAATCACTTAACTACTATGGTGAGCATTTATTTGTAATTAATATCAAATTGTTATTATTATTATTATATTATCATTATTATTATTTTAATCAAAATCACAATCCTTTGACACGGTTTTGGAATTTAGGTTTTGGGACATAAATGACATAAAAAAATAAAGTTATCAAGCAAGAACCATTGTCCATGGCACTTTGTCAATATTATTAGAAAAAACAATTATAATCATTAAAAAATATTGAAAAAAGAATATTTCTTCTCCCAATTATACATTTTAATTGGATCCAACTATCCTACATTTTATGATTCTAATAAAAAAAAAGAAAAAAAGGGGTCAGATAAAATAACAATTGATTTTTAAATTTCATTGACACATAATTAATTCACAAAAGCATTTAAAAAATATGTACTGTTCTCTCTGACCTTTACAAACACTTATTCTGCTATTGATGGACTGTTCAACCAGCTTTATGGTTGTCCCATCCTCCTTGTCAACCATCAGACATTCAATGTCAAGTTGAATTTAATATCATGAGATGCTTTGACTTCTAGAACAAACAGTAGATGGATCATCCACATTCTCAATTTCCTGCATATAATAGTCACTGAAGCCAGAGCCTGTCTTTCCAAACTGTTGCACTTAGACTATGTTTTAGAAAATATTATATTCAGGTTCATGGTCACTAACCTGTTTCACCAATCACCAGTTATCGGTCCGAAACAATTCAGTGCAGCATGAATTGAGCTGGAGCATTTCTTCAGATTAGAAGACAGTTCTGACATTGTATCCTCCAGTTCTGGACTTCTTCTCCCACCTATGGCATTGGAAAAAGAAAACGCATCTGATTAGAATGGGGGGTTCCAAAGAATTATTTCTTACAGAAAAAGATAGTGCAAGAAACTAGTTGGTTAAAGCACAGTATAAACTATCCTCAATGTATGATATGTAATAGTCCATGCAAATGTATGTAGAATCAGTTGCCAACTTAAATTTGATTTGAGAAGCAAAACTAGCGTTTAGTTTATATTTTGTAAAATGGTGTTCTATAGTATTCCTTGTGGTGGCAAAACTTCAAAATTTTCCTGTCAAACTGAATTCTTTTGTTTTTAAGTTTTTACCTGCAGGTTGTTCCATATCCTGGTGAACGAATAGTCTACTCTTTGACACTGCATTGAAAATATTGACATGGAGATGGAATGAAAATGTTTCAGCTGAAAAATACAGGACGCAAGTTCCTCGCTTGTTTCTTACATATCAAAGGATACTCTTGTAATGACATCTAGTATTTATACACAAACGATGCAATTATCAACTGAGTGCCAGTTAAAATGAAGGCTTGATAACTCTCGTAATAACAACAGTTACATGCTTTAACAAATTGCAATTTTTTCTAATAGACATGACGTCAAAGTATTACAAGTCTCCTGAGCAATACATAAAGCTTATAATCTAAAAAACAAAAAGTCTTTCCTAGAAGGATAAGAGAAAAAAAGGGTAAGAGCAAAGCAGTAAGATTTATTCCTGGCACAAGAAGATGACTGCCTACAGTAACCTAACATCACTGGAGATTATCAGTAAAATTAATCATTATGTATCAGTATAAAATCAAAGAGAGTTGTACAGATTAATTATTAAAATGCAGAAAAGCAGCTCAAAGGGAAGTTACACAGATTTAAATCTCTGCGCCAATCAAGTCCAAGCATTTGACTTTATTTTTGTGCTGTCTAACAACAGTTTTAACATATAACCGTGTCCCAAGCATCAGTTCCATACAAAATCTATACCTTAGGTAATAATGGGGCTGCAGGCAAGATGGATAACTTCATCTCCTAGCTCAACATTATAGATGTGGTGCTATTCACAGACTGTTGCCAGTCGAGCATAACCAAAAAAAAAAAAACAACCATAATTTGAAACCTTAGCCAAGGGTTTCGTGGCAAAATCCAAGAAGGAGATGACTTTGTGAGTTTAACCAATGAAATCAGAATTCAGAAGTACCTTAATCAGTTAGACAACAAAAATTTTGGTTTTCGCAACGGCTCAGCTAGAAATGTATAATTATGTAACGAATTATATCAAAAAATAATTTTAACAAAATATAGAGAAAGGAAACAAAGCAAGTTAAAGGAATTAGCAACCTGATCTCTTGCATAATATCGTCAATTGAACTTGTCATGAAATATTTTCACAATCATTTTGACTATCTAAACATAAAGGCCACTCACTCAGACGTACTTAAACAGGTGGACTACAATTCAACATTAGCAATTCAAGCTATTTAGCAACAAGACTATTAATGCTGGCAACTCAATGAAAATCTCAATCTATTTAGCAATGCAAGCTAAAGAGAAACATTGAATTCATGGTGAGGAGATTTTTGGTTCGATCAATTGTAAAGCTGGTTATGCAACAAGACTAGCAATGCTGGCAATGAATTCCTCGGATAAGATAAGAACACCCGTGTAAGATAGCAACCCCTAACTCGGTGTCACTGAATTAGTTATAAGCATTATACCAGCTCCACCTTAGTGCCATGCATCAAGGAAAAAAACAAACAATTGAAGATAATTAGCCATCATAATTAGACACGGGCAATGGGTATACAGAGAAAGAGCATGACAGAACAAGTTTACCAACAAACGTAAGGACACAAGGAGGAGATGTGCAAGGGAACTGCAGATCCAAAAGGAAAAAGAAAAAAGACAGGGAAGTGTTGCAAACCTTAATATGAACAAGGTTAGAGTTTCATAATTTCTTGCTCCCTCTGAAGCTCATGCTCTTGCGTTTCTCATTTAGTGCAAAACGTCTTGCCATAGAAGGATTATAAAACCTCCTCATGTGCTCTGAAAGTTTGTGGATGGCTCGGAGATCACCAATTGCTGAAAGCTGCATCAGAAAGGAGTCGAACATTTTATATGGCAATTTCATTCCCTTATTTGCAACATCTTCTATCAGGAGACATGCATCCTCTACTTTATTGCATCTGAAAAGCCCATCAATCATCACAGAATAAGTATCAACGTCCTGAGGGCAGTCTCTCTTATACATCTCATGCCAAGTCTCAAAGGCCCCATCGGGATCACCCATCTCAAAAAACATGGAAATCAACATATTATAAGTCTGCACACTAGGCAAACAACCCACCTCAATCATTATACCATAAAGCCTCAATGCTTCATCACTCATCTTATTTTCACAAAGAACCTTTAGGAAGCAATTGTAAGTAACTATATCAGGAGGATAACCTTTGTTTCCCATCTCTAGCAAAAATCTATAAGCTTCATCAATCTTTCCAGCCAAACACATTCCTTCTATCAATTCTTCGTAGGTAGAAACATCTGGGAGGCAACCGCTGCTTATCATATCCTCCACAAGCTTAAAGCACTCATCCATTTTATTGTTCTGGGCAAGTGCTATGATCATGATTGCATAAGTTTTTGCAGTTGGAGCAGAAATAGTCGAACCTTGGGTTCTCATAAACTCAAAAAGTTTAGCTGCCTCTGTCACCATCCCTATTCTACAGTATGTATCAATGGCAGCAATGTATGTAAAATTATCAGGTGTATGACCTAGTTGGATCATTTCCTCCAAAACCTTCATTCCTTTAGTTGGGTTCTTAACTCTACACCATCCAAAAAACAATATGTTATATGTATTAGCATCAGGCTTCACCATGTTCTTCATCCTTTTAAACATTGCTTCAGCATCTTCAACCAGACAACACTTGCATAAAGCATCTAATAGCAAGTTAAAAGCATTTATTTCTGGCTGTGTCTTAACCCTTATCTTCTTCTTCTTGGCAAATTTCTGAACATGAGTCAGGTACTTTTGGGTGTAGTTTCTCAAAATGGTAACCAAAATCTCAACAGGAACAACATTCTTGTTACTCCTCTTCATATAATCAAGGATATCACGAACTATTCGAAACTGCTTCACCTTATATTTCGTACTAGAGAGAATATCAATCATTTCATTATATGCACAAGGTTCATGGGCATAATTTTGTTGACGTCCTGCCCACATAAAGAACCTAAAAGCAATTTTTTCCTCCAAATGAAGCCTACGGAGTATCTCAACTACCAAATCAGTAGTTAATTCTAACCGAAGCTGGTTAAGGGCTTTTTCCATATCAATAGAGCTATCCATTATAGTTGCATAAACTTTATCAGCATAACTATCTCTAACATCAACTCTCGTATCAAATTCTTGTGAAGCAGTCATAGAACAATAAGAGCGACTGGCAGTAAAAGAAGTAGACAAACCTAAGAGAAGTGCTGAATTTGGCAAATTTAAACAAGATAATCCAGGAAACAGCTTGATTTTTGGAGTATGAGAAAAAGATAAATTCACATTTCTATATATAATCGTACTGCACAAAGAAGTATAAGAACAACAAGGAAGAGTATGATTTCTTTTGACAGAAAATATATATGCACAAACTCTCTTCATTTCTATCAGATTGAAAACCGGCTAATTCTTAAAGCTTATGGAGAAAAATTAATTTTCTTGAGTAACTGAATTTAGGTGGTAATTAACAAGATGTGCAATTCGAAATACCGGATGGAAAAAGGAACGGCGGCGGAGGCGCCTCTTTCCTGTCGAGTTCGCAGGACGATTGGCCGGAAGTTGCAGAGAGCAAACCACAGAGCTTGCTAATGTTATGCTCTTCTCTGTTTTTGTACAAACAATTTATTTTTTCCTCATTTTGGGCCAGTTTTATAGCCTAAACCCAAACGGACCAATGAGTTCGTTAATGAAATTGGGCCGGATTGTATTAAATCTTGATGAAATTGTGAAGAAACTATGCAGTTAATAAATTTTATATATATATATATATATATATTCAAAAAAATAAATTATATGCTCCTAAAGATAACTTTGTAATTTTAAAATTTCTAAATTGTACTATAAAAATATATAGTTTAAAGTGAAATAGAATTAGAGCAAAAAATTTATTCCGTTAAGTGGCATAACAAAGTTATTCTCTATAGTTTATTATTATAATTTTTTTTAAAATAAATTAATTATTCTTATGGTCACGAAATCGCTTATCGCCTTAATCAAAATCTTATTAATAAACTCAATTTATTTATTAAATGAATTCACTATATATTTTAAACTCATAAGAGTTCGGATGAGTTCTTTCCGAAGTTATACTCAGGAAAAAAAAAATCATGAAAAAGTTTTGGCAACTTCCTTTGGAAAAAAAAAAAAAAAAAAAAGGAAAACTACACTAAAGCCTTTATAGTATTTTGGATAAAGGGCCTCTTAGTGAATTTATATTAAAAATTAAGAACCTCACAGTAATTTATTAAAAAAAATGCTAATTATAGGGATCCAACTATATATATATATATATATTTTTTTTGAAAAGAACCGACTATATTTTATTAGAAAGGAAAAATCCAACCTGAACACGTGGCATTCTCGAGAACGGATTATCCTCATGTCCAAAAATCCTCCACACGCCAATCATTTAGTGGCTCATATGATCCTAACGTGCATGGCAAAATCCACCGGGGATAAGTTGTCTGTGTGTGGCATACACACACAAAATGCTAGAAGCCCATTATGTGAACTGAACTCATTTCCAATGGCAATTTCCAATTCTCCAGATTGGTCAGTAGCTTCCATTTATTCTTGCAGAAAACCCTATAATAATAAAATCATCATCTTTACTCCTTCATGTAAAACCCTTCCCTTCCTCACTCTTGCAATTTCCAAATTTTCCCTTTTTCGAACCCTCTCTTCCAGTTGCCCATCTCCAATCTTGGAAAACCCATCTACAAATTTTCCACTAACTCAATTAGATTTGAAAACTCAGGATTCTCAAGAATATAAAGTACCAGATTCAGAGAATTTAAATGATTTCTTGTGTAGAATCTTGCAAGATCCGAGAACTGAAAACCTAGCTTATGAATATTACAAGAAAGCAAAGGAAAGTCAAGAATTTACACCAGAAAAATCAATGCTAAAGCTTCTAATAAGGTACTCGATAAAATCAAAGAATTGGGATTTCATTTTATCTGTCTTGGATGATTTCAGGAAATACAATGTGTTTCCTGATAGTTATACTTGTTCCAAACTAGTTAGTAGCTGTATTAAAGCTAGAAAATTCAGAATTGTAGAATCTTTACTTGAAATTTTCAAATCTCACAGTAAAATTGCTGTCTTGGCTTTTGATTCAGCTATGAAAGGCTATAATAAGCTACATATGTACGGTAGCACGATTCCGGTATATGAGAAAATGAAATTAGCAGGCATTTTTATGGATTCTGGGGGTTATTGTCAGATAATGAAGGCATACCAGAAAATTGGTGATACAGAGAGGGTTCTTGCATTGTTCAATGAATTTGAAAGCAGAAAATTCGAAAATTCAAGAACAAGTCTAATCCAAATTTATAGGATTTTATGCGAGTCATTGGGGAAATCAGGTAGAGCTTTTGAAGCTCTTGAATATTTTAGGGATATGGGAAAGAAAGGGATTTTTGGGGATTCTCGAATTTACTCTTCTTTAATATGCTCATTTGCAAGCATTAGAGAGATAAATGTAGCTGAAGACCTATTTAAAGAAGCTGAAAAGAATAAAATGTTAAGAGATCCAGAAATTTTCTTGAAACTTATTTTGATGTATGTAGAAGAAGGGTTAATAGAGGAGATTCTTGAGATTGTTAAAGCAATGAAGCGTGTAAAAATGAGGATGTCTGATTGCATATTCTGTGCAATTGTTAATGGGTTTGCAAGAAGGAGAGGGTTTCGCGCAGCTGTAAGAGTGTATGAGGAGTTGAAATCTGATGACTGTGAACCAGGACAGGTGACCTATGCTTCAATTATAAATGCATATTGTCGAGTTGGTTTATATTCTAAAGCTGAAATAGTGTTCTTGGAAATGCAAGAAAAAGGGTTTGATAAATGTGTTGTTGCATATTCTAGCATAATTGCTATGTATGGTAAGACAGGCAGGCTAAGAGATGCAATGAGGCTTGTGGCAAAGATGAAAGTAAATGGCTGTGAACCGAATGTCTGGATATACAATTCTCTATTGGATATGCATGGAAGAGTCAAGAACTTGAGGCAGGTAGAGAAGCTATGGAAAGAAATGAAGAGAAGGAAAATCGCCCCGGATAAAGTTACTTACACTAGTGTTATTAGTGCTTACAATAAGGTGAAGGAGTTCGATACGTGTGTGAGTTACTACCATGAGTATAGAATCAATGGAGGTGCAATTGACAAAGCTATGGCAGGAATCATGGTTGGAGTTTTCTCTAAAATTGGTCGAATCGATGAATTGTTGAGACTTCTTCATGATATGAAAATAGAAGGGACTCCATTAGATGGGAGGCTTTATCGGTCTGCTTTCAATGCATTGAGGGATGCAGGGCTACAAATGCAAGCCAAATGGTTGCAGGAAAGCTTTGAGGCATTGCAATGTACATGATATCTATAGTATAGCCAATTAGAACTGCTATTTTTAAGGCAATGGAAAGGTGAGAAATATGTACATGTTCTAACATGAGGCTTTCAATGCTAGATGCCTTTGTTTAAGTAGTAGTTGTATAACTTGTGTTTCTCCTTTGGTTTTTCCTACCAAAAATTCAATGGAGCTTCATGTGTTGTCTATATTCTGTAAATACATGTTCATGTGTGTATATATGCAAATTTTATATTTTTTTATCATTAATAATTTGGCATAAGACTAAAATCTGAGCTCGTCTGCTCACATAGTTGAAATTTGATTAAGTGTCCAAATGTTGCAACTAAAAATCAAAAGTAGCAAATTAAAAGTGAACGGGAATGAATAAAATTGGTGGGTTGACATAGATTGTATGCTATGTAAACTTGAGATTAAAAACTGTCTTTTGAAACCATAACCCTAATCCTAAATTCCACGCACTCTGCCATTACGCTATGGGCCCATTGTTGTATAACTTTGCGAGCGTCATTTCTTTATTGGGCTAATCTCGGCCTTTTGGGCTAAAGGTCGTGTTGACTGGCTTTTGCTTAAGAGTGTCCATTCTTTGTTTTTTTATTCTAATTTACAGAGTGTTTAACAACAATGATACAATATTTTTTTTATAATTTATTAAATAGTTCGTTAAATTAAAACTTGATACAGTCATAATATAAAATTCATTTGAAATTTCATATTTTAATTTTATGGAGCTAATAGTTTTCTCAATAAGTAATTTTTTTCCTTTGTAACCTTTTTTTTAATTAAGATGGGAGGCATAGACTGTTGATGAGGTAAGGAGGAATTTTTGACCATTTTGAAGTTTTATCCAAAACAAAACGGCAATTTTGTTTTACTACCATAATTGAGTTTGAATTCTTCACTAACAAACAGCATAACGGCCTACTGGTACTTGCATGCAGACGCACGTTTCTATTAGAATCATCATTTATTAGCAAAAGGACTTGGAAATTAATGAATGCTACAACTATAAACATGCACGTGTTCAATTAATTATCAAGGTTTAGGTGAGTCTGATCTCGTCTTTTCAACTCTTTCGTTTTTCTTATTTTAGCAGCTCGTTTTTCAACTTCAATCACTTAAAATAGTTCTAGTTGGCAATTTTCCTGTATATATATATATCTTCAAAATAAATACCTTCTATAACTATATCATCTAATATAAATAGTAAAAATGAAAATTTTTTTAACCAATTAGGATTGATTTTTTTGGAAAAACTTTAAAATATTAATAACGTCTTTTATACATAAAATCAATGTAAAAGTATTTTCTTAAAATCATCTGATAGTATTTTTTATTTTAAATTCTAGTTCCATTGCTAACTTTGAGTTTGATTTAGCTATTTTTTATTTTAAGCGAATTTTAAAGTTTAGAATTGATTTAATGTGAAGTGGGTTAGGTGACAAGCCAATGTAGCAGCCCATTGCATAGTTAGGACATCCTATCGCTATGCTCGCGTCCAAATTTGTATAGTACCCATAGTGTTTGTTGGATTTATTTTTCCTAATGATATTTCTCCTTTCAAAAAAAAAAAAATAAATAAATAACCTGGATAACAAATTTAATCATGTTGTATGAAAATTATTGATTTGTACTAAAAATATATATATTATAAGCAAAAGGTTTATAAATTTTTCACAAAGAATATTGTATTACAACTATTGGCAATAGTAATAAAAACAATTTAAAAAATTACCCTTTTTAGCATTTTGGTAAGGGTAATTTTAATATAAACAAGGTTTACATTTTTTTTTAACCCTAATTAATGCCCATTTTTGGATGGATAGATTAAAACTGAATTGTATAATAACAACCTGTCATTCTACTGTTATTCATAACAACGTTAGGAGGAGATGATAAAATTTTGCAATACGTGGAAAAAATTCACTTATGTAATTTAGGAGT
>NC_143161.1:5167541-5192623 GCF_041381405.1 Jatropha curcas
ATAATGATGATAGTTATTGATTATGGTTCATAATAATAATTTTGATATTGAGTTTTGTACTTGTAATATAAAAAAATTAAAAGTTTCTTGTTCCTTTTCTTTTCTTTTTTTTTTTAAAATTTTCCATTTTAATTTATATTTTGAAAATAAGAAAGTAGTTAATCCAGTTTAATGATTTTTAAATTGGTCTTAAATAATAATAATAATAGTGTAAATTAGGCAAGAATCCATTATCTAGTTGTTAATTAATCTTAATTAAGTGCACAAGCTGGTTTTGTGGATCCATTTATCTTTTCAAGATTTCATTTATATTATGGTATGCTCTGGTTTTTTGGCTGTCAAATCTATTTATGCACTCCTTTAACTGTCCTCTAATACATTTTTAAAGCTACTTGACTTTCCATCAAAGGGTACTCTATTGTCCAGTAATAGGAAAAGCTACCACTTTTTTCCTTGGCTTATGCTTACAAAGTAGACCACCATCAAAGCATTTATGTCATCTTTAAGATACAAAAGTACTAATTTTGAATATTTTCACATTTGAAACATTTGTCTCTAGATGTATCCTTAAATCAAAGGAAGAAGATAATATCAGAATTGTTGTGTTCATTTTTTTTTTTTTATAAAGAATCTGTCAGTATATGGTCTACCACTTTCAGGTTTTGAATTCTGACCTTACGAGTAAAGTTTGTTAATTCAGATTTTAAATCCTAATCTTACAAGTAAAGTTTATTAATCCAACCGCTTGTTGGCATTGTTGTATTCATTTTCTGTAATGAATGGCAAAATCTAAATTTTATCACTTGATATTGTAAAGTGAAATAGTGAAAAACACTTTTTGGCAATATATATAATACAAAATTTTCTCCTTTGTTTTTTAACTTTTGCTTTGACAAGGAAAAGACATTCTCATGCGTTTTAAGCAAGTCTAATTGATTAACTTTCTACTAATCAATTTACTTCATCGGCTTTGTATTTCTAACTTTTGACTAACTTTCTTTAGAACTTATCATCTTCAACAGAAAAAATAATGAAATTCAAAGCTTTAGTGGAAAGCATTGGGAACCAAGAAATGATTTTGGAGAAGTTAGAAAGACAGTTGTTACTGTGTCATAATCAGAAACAGAGCAAGAGAAACCGAATTGAAGTCTCCGTCTTATTCTATTTCATGTCTTGGCAAATATGTAACTGGATGCATTTTTTATCCAAGTGGAGTGGTAGTTAACAACCAAACTCTTGGACCACAAGAGAGAATTTTATTAACAATAACAATCACAATTAGTGGAAGCAGCTAGGCCTGTAAACGAGTCTATCCGGCTTGATAGCTTTCAAACTCAGTTCGAAAAAAATTTAAAAAAATCATGCTTGAATTAAACTCAAACTCGAGCATGCTCGTTTAGCAACCAAGCCGAGCTCGGGTTTAATAATGTTCAACTCGAAAACTTATCGAGTCTTATCGAACTTTTATATATACATATATATTATTTTAGACTTACTTAAGCATCAAATTGAACTCAAGCTTAAAATTATTTGAATTGAATTCAAGCCTCAAATCGAGTTCCAATCAAGTTCGAGCCTAAAATATTTAAACTCGTTGAGTATCGAATGAAGTTAAATTTCAACGAGTCGAGCTCGGGTCATTTACATCCCTAGTGGCAGGTCATTAGAAACTTTTCCTGTGGGCTAACTCGAAATGTCAAACAACAAATTATGTAATTAGGTGAGTAAATTTTGAAAAGAGTGAAAAGAAACTGTGATTTCCCCTTCTTTTTAATCTTCTAATGATGATATTCTCAATTTTGAAAAGGGATTTTATCAAAATCATCAATAAAAAACAATTAGCGACAATTAAGCTAAAATACCTGTCAAGATTATTCTGGATAGACCAGACCAGATTTGATTCAAATCTGGAAAGGGTGTTGATGTGTATTGATCTTAATTACATGCAAATGGAAAATGTACAACAAAAGTCCAACATTTGACGTGTATTACAAAGACAGGCCTTATAAAATTCAGCCACATGACCAATTGACAGTCCCACAAGCTCACAGACAATGACTCAATATTTATTTCCCCTAAAGCTTATGTCCATTTCCATAGCCGATTTCTATGACTTTGACGAGCAAGTCTCAGTACCGACCAAGTCAACTGTAGACAGTACGAAACATGTAAACAGGTGCACGTTTTTTTATCCCTTTTCTGTGTGTTTGCAATTTAAAATGTGAACTTACATTAATATAACAATGAGTTAACAAAAGTTGCTTCAACATTGCCAAGAAACTTCTGGTTTCTATCACAGTTCAAGGTGAAGATTTGCTACTACAAGTTCTTTCTCAACCGGTAAAAAAGCATGTGAACCATTAAACAAAAGCGAAATTCTTAAAAGTAGTGTATACTTCAATGAAAAATAATAGAAAGAGAAGCACTCACTGGTTCATTGCAATAAATATTTCCAATAGGGCACCATTCTTCATTCAAAAAAAAAAAAAAAATGATCGAGTTTCATAATGCGGCTGTTCAATTAGAACAAGAGCAATTGCATACAGTACACAATTTTGTTTCCTCACCATCGTCCCATATAAATTAATATCTATCAATTACAGCAACGGACAATGCATCATATTAGAGTTCAAAACACTTACAGAGTTTGGACAATCCCTTTGTGTAATATGTAGATTCCAAATATAGGTGCCACCATTGGTTATCTGTTGTAAGACAATTCGCCATATCTGCATAAAAAAAGGATAAACTTTTATCCATATTTCTCTGGTGCACTAGACACATTAAAGCACAGAGATACCTAATTTTACCTATGCCCAAGGCACAAGTGTACAGCCAAGGATAAAAAGCATAGTTCTATTAGAAACGTATACAAAAATGTACAATGTTTTTAGCCTTTTAATTACAAGGCAGCTGAATACTACCAAGACTAGCTCAACATGAATGATGTTTAGTAAAAGAGCTAAGAAATCACAACACATGCAATACAAGTGTAGGAACTACAAATTCTACTCCCAAACTACTCAAATATCGCAAAGAAGATGACTGTTGAGATTAGTTCAACACATGCAATATACACACAAGACAACCAAGAATATGGCAAGCACTCCCATCAAACAAATTATCCTCTTCTTCTCCCTCTAAATAGACTAGGCCCTCACTCTTTTCAGCTCCAATATATTAGCCTAAAATTAGAAGCACTTCTGCTGCTTCTCCAGAAAATAAGGTTGACTAGGATGAGGAAGAAGGAAGGCTGCTCTAGTTCATGATCAGGACGTAATATCATATGGTGAAATTCACCACTAAAGGTTGATCATATGTCGTACTTATTATTGAAACAGATATTTACAGCCCAACGGCTATGACCAATTCACATAAGCATAAAGTAAAAAACTACAACTGTAAGAGAAAAAAACCAATATAAAATAATTAACCATTGCTCAGGCCTAGGATAACAGCAGGTGCTTACTTTAGATGGTGTCTTACTTGTGATCACTCGAGACGGAGGAACTAGGGTCTAGGTGTGCCTACAGTATGCTTTTTCCCAAACTATGAAAATTCACATACCATGGCAATATCAATTTGTTTTCCCACGGAATGGAGGAACTCATTGAATATATTGCCTTAAGATCTTCAATCCAAACATAAAAACTTTGCACAATCAGAAGTATGTGCAAAACCAGACCATACAAAAGCAAAGAGAGAATGAATGATGAGTAAAATTGTCAACAGTTAAAATAAGAAGCATGCCAGCAAAAAAATTCTAGGACAATATTAGTTCACTCATGTTATGTTTGATCAAATGAGGGCCTTGTTTCTGGTTTTAGTTTAAATTGTTTCAAAGAAAATTAGCAGATTCTTTAATTCCAAGATTCAGGAATAGACCTGAATTCATAGATGTGAATGAGAAATTTCAATCTACTTTCAAATAATAATTTTTTCTCATTTATGAAAAAAACCTAAGTTTAAGAATCTAACCAATCAAATAAACACATGTAACATCAAATCTCGAGCTCCCTGTTTCAAGTCCCTCCATCCAAACACGACATTATGTTTTATCATCCAAGTTAAGTTTGTAAAAGAACAAATTCAAAGCATACCCCTCATGTTTAGGAGATGAAATTTCTTGTTTGTGCTCCAAATCAGCGTTTGTAAAGTCCAAGCAAATTTTTCTCCCTCTCCTCAACTCTTTTCTTTGCAGCCTCCCTTGCTTTAAGTGCAGCTTTTTCTTCTTGAGATATTACCTTTGGCTTCTCATCCTGCCTCTTTCTCTTGTTAACAGCAACTGCTGAAGTAGCACCTTTAACAGATCTCATGGGGTTCAAAGAAGCTGCGACAACTGGACCAGGTGGCGGCCCATTTTGAGCAGCACTTTTGGAATCCTTCGCTGAACCTGCTGCTGACATCAATAAAGGCTTTTTCAAAATTGATTCTTTATGCTTGGAATCTGATGAACCTTGAACTGAAGCATATGCCTCTTTCTGTGTTACCCACTTGCCTGTTGCAAAAATTCTAAGTCAATGTGCCATAGACAACATAAAACACATGGATCAGAATATAGAATAAAAGTAGACCAAGTAAAAAACACAATTATCTGAGTTCATACCTACAGCATCAGAGTAATAAAAACCTGATTTTGGATCATAATGCAACCCATTGCTCTGGCTGTAGTAGTAGCCTGAAGTGCTGTCATACTCCCACTCTGTCATCATTCAGAGCTGTATCAGTTTGAACAGTAAAGCAATCAACACAAGAAGGATCTAATAGGATGATGCCCATTTAAAAAATTAGGGAAGAGCATTCAATAACATCATTCTTGTCACGAACAACAAGAATTAAAGTGAAGAAGAAAACATGGAAAGAGATCAGCACAATGAGATGGATTTCAAATCATTTCATTACAGCTCACTCATAGTTATCAATTACTGAGGTAGCAAATGAACAAAATTAACAGGATTATTTCTGGCCTTACAATAAGTCTACCAGTGAACAGAACAAACATAAAAACATATAGAAAATTTTACACAAAATTTATGTATTCATCTAGTCAAACATCACTACCTTGAGTCTAGATATTACAAACTCAATTGCCTTCTGACTAAGTACCTAAAACCTGAGTCTTATGACAAAAATACAATCATCTGCGAAGAAGTGAAGAAAAACTTCCATCAAGGACTACTTAGCTTATTTACATTCTTTTGAGTTTAGTTTGAATCCATTCAATGATCAACCTTGAGCTTTTCTATCAACCAACTTATAAATCAGCCCACTTTTATGTTGTGAAAGAATGGCAATGCAAACTAGTAATTCCAATGTCTTAAAAGCTTCAATGCTAAAATAAATATCAACCATGTTTCCAGAATAGCTGATTTTGCAATTTACCTTAATCCAAAATTTCATTTTACCATAAAAAGGAAGATCATATGGTCAAACACATCTTTAGAAAGTGATCCAATGACATCCAATTGTGATGCATATCTGCATTTTGCATGTATTTTCAGAACTTGCACAAATCCTAGAGCAAATATTTTTAACTTCAACGAAAATATCAGATCCTTTATACTTACCCTGTTGACCATCCTCTTGAATATCTAACGCATGGACAGTACTGGTCTCCTCAAAATTCGCTATATCCTTCTGATAACTGCGCTTTGCTTTCTGCAAAGAATTTTAAATCAAAAAAATAAAAATAAAAATATTCAGTAACTAACAACAACAACCACATAGCTTATTAATCTAAAACAAATGTGGGAAAAGAAAGGGAGAGGGAAGAGAGAGGTTTAGTTGCAATCTTAGACACTCACATCTTCTGAAGAGAAAACGAGGACAGTGCAATTACAACAGACACTCACAGAGGAAGCTTAACACACTTTTTGAGGAGGTAATAATGCTTTAATATAAATAAACATGTGAGTGCAGATAACATACGTGACATTGATTCAACCTTTACACATGAAACAGTTAATTTTCTGTCACACACAGTTACAATGTACCAAAAGTTGCTTATATCAGCCTTTTTTTAGATGGCGTTAAACACTATTCTGAGTTTGATGTCTAGCATACCCTTTATCAGTGAGTTTCATTGAGAAAATACAACAGACATCAATCTGATCCGTTGTTACAATTTCCAACAGTCACATACTCTATGTCCAATCTGCCTGACTTATCTATGGATATCATAAGAAAATCAAGGACTCTCAAATATACTTAGAGGAGAAAAAAGAAGGTTAAAATTCTAACTTATTCAAGGATATATTCAAAAAGAAAAATAGATGAAAAATTTTGAGCTTTGCATATACCAGTAAATAGAAAAATAAACGCTTTTGCTACCACTTACAGCTTCGATTTGCTCAATGGCGCGGACTGCTTCCTTCTGTTGCTTCTCCTTGGCAGCATTCTCTTTTCTCATAGAAGCAAGCCTCTTGGCAACATTATCCTTATGACGTTGGCCAAGCTCATGGTTCCTGATGCTGGAAGGATTATTTGATATGTAGATTTTGCAAAAGTCACACCATTTGTTGCCTTGACTAACCCAATACTGTAGATAAAGGCAAAAAATAAATCCAAGACATAAATACTTTAAACAAGAAGAAGAAAAGACGTATCTGTAAATTGCATTCTATATTGATACCTAAAATCAAGACAAGGTGGTTTCAAAAATAATGCCAGAAACGAAAATCTAGTTACAAAATTGCCATATAGCACAAGGAGCAACCAAAATTGAAACCAACACCGTCATGTCCAAGAGCTACATCTTGTTTATGCAACAACTAATTTACTGCTATACCAAAATCACCGTACACACAACTAAAGAGTATGAAGAACAAACTTTCAATATCGATCATCGGCAACATCATTGCTAGCAATATGTTGCTTTTTGAAAATTTTGAATCAGAAAGAGAAAGGAGGATATTAACATAATCATACCTCAGTCATGTCTAAGAATCGGAGATTGAAGAAGACGAATTTGACTTATACTTCCACGAGAACCAAGCAATTAACTCTTCAATTTGAAATTTTGATGATTGAAAACAAACACGAACGACTAGATAGTAAAGCCCTAATTCAAATTCACCGTCGTTTAGTGCTCTCGCCTCCACTCGCAACCGGGTTTGATTTGATTACTGTAATAACCGCAATAACCAAACCGGCTTTGGTTAGTCCTGTCGCTGCATTATTTTATAATATACGCCTCTTTCGGTTCAAAATTGCTTAGTTCCTGAATAGTAGTATACTAGTTGTCAAGGAAATTATTTATTCGGGAGTGTATAATTTGAATGTGATTATAATTGAAAAATAAATTGCTTTTAAATATTAAAAGATAATAATACTTATAATATAAATAATAAGATAAATTGATAAATTTATTATATTAAATTAAAAAAATTAAAAAGTAAAATATTCAAATTCAAAACTTATAATTTCTCGTATAAATAACAAAATCAATCAAATTATGTGTATTGTTCCTATCAAAAAATATTGTTATTTATTAGATATAAAAATCTATAAAAATGATAAATCTAAAATGATTATAAATAAAAAATCTAAAATAATATTAACCTTTTGGTTCTCTTTTTGTAATAAATTTTTTTGTAGGAGAAAAAGGTTCTGAAAACAATTCAAATTTAGAAAGCAAAAACACAACTATTAGCTTGTAGTTGCATATGTCGTGTCAACCAACCAAAACACAAAAAGCATAAGCTTGACACCCAATTTTGACCGAAAATTTTTTATTCCTCTCTCAGAAATCCGAACAGCAGATGCCCAGATCACGTTCTTCTTCAAACCCTAATTCACACCCTGCAAAACCCTAAAATCCTCAGCACAAATATACCCTCATGGACGAATCATTCTTGTTAATGCTTTCAAATCTCCTTCACCTTCACAACACCTTAGACCCTGCTACGTCTCTTCTTTCCTCTCCTTCCACTCCCTCCGTTTCCTCTCCTTCTCTTTCCTCTCCTTCCCCTTCATCTCTCCTCTCCTCATCCTCAGCTGCACCTCTCCTCTTCTTCACCCTCGCCTCTCTCCTCTCCTTCCTCGCTTCCTCCAAACCCCGGAAGCAAAATCCCAACGACACTCTCAATAACATCAATAATGCCAACCCTTCCGATAATTCCGCTCCTCCCGACAATTCCGCTCCGCCTGAGACCGCTGCTTACTCCGTTGCTGCTTTCCGGGCACTCTCCACCGAACACATCTGGTCTCTGGAAGCTCCTCTTCGTGATGCCCAATGGAGGTCTTTGTATGGGCTCTCGTATCCGGTTTTCACTACTGTTGTTGAAAAGCTTAAACCCCATATTACTGCCTCTAATCTTTCTTTGCCTTCTGATTATGCTGTGGCTATGGTCCTTTCGCGGCTTGCTCATGGTTACTCAGCAAAGACTCTTGCTTCTCGGTATTCTCTCGAGCCTTACTTGGTTTCTAAGATCACTAACATGGTAACACGTTTGTTAGCTACTAAGCTTTACCCTGAGTTTATTAAGATTCCTGTTAGTAGGCGTAGGTTGATCGAGACTACACAAGCTTTTGAAGAGCTTACTTCGTTGCCTAACATGTGTGGTGCTATAGACGGGAGCCCAATCAAGTTCCATAGAGTGCCCAGTGATCAAACCGGGGCGAATTTGTATAAATGCAGATATGGGTATTCTTCAGTTTTGTTGCAGGTAGTGGCTGATCACAAGAAGATATTTTGGGATGTGTGTGTTAAGGCCCCTGGTGCTACTGATGATGCTACGCATTTTAGGGATAGTTTGTTGTACAATAGGCTTGTTTCTGGTGATGTTGTGTGGGATAAGGTGATTAATATTAGGGGTCACCATGTGAGGCCTTATGTAGTTGGGGATTGGTGTTATCCTCTATTGTCGTTCTTAATGACACCCTTTTCGCCAGATGGGGCAGGAACTCCAGCACAGAACTTGTTTGATGGGATGTTGATGAAGGGGAGGTCTGTGGTGGTGGAGGCTATTGGATTGTTGAAGGCAAGGTGGAAGATCTTGCAGGACTTGAATGTGGGTCTTAATCATGCCCCACAGACAATTGTTGCTTGTTGTGTGTTGCATAATTTGTGCCAGGTTGCAAGAGAGCCGGAGCCAGAGATTTGGAAGGAACCTGATGAGAGTGGATCTCCAGCTAGAGTACTTGAGAATGAGAAGTCATTTCATTATTATGGGGATAGCTTGAGACAGGCATTGGCTGATGATTTGCACCAAAGGCTTTCATCACGATAGATTTCTCTGGAGATCTAGCCTCAATTTCTTTGTAAGGATATACAATTTAGCTGGTTTGTGGGTTTCCTTATGCATTGTTTGTTGACCTCTTTTTAGAAAGAGCAAAATATAGATTTGTGGGCTAGTGAAGTTCATGAGTAATCAATTCACTGTACTCACTGGGAAAGCTGACTTGGAATGTAACTTTTCTAATTAGATGGAATCCTGATCTGGAGGGTGGCACTGCTGAATTATTACTGGTCCTGGCTTTTTCTTTGAATAGATGATTAATGTGTTGTCTTATTTCTACTAATTCTTTGGAGAGCTATTAGGTGGACTCAATGGAATGCTTATTCAAACTTCATACTGTGAAGAGAATATATGAATCTTATAACCATCAAGAATGAGCATCTGCTCGGAGAAATTTCATGTGCTAACCATACAGTGAGTTCTAACCCTGTGCCTCTGTTCTAGTACAGTGAGATCTAATCCTGCACCTCTGTTCGGACAATGATGATCCAGGTAAAACAGCTTGAAGAAGTCTATTATTGGGAAACTTTTGATTTTTATTTTCACTGTTGTAAACTCAGTCAGTTGTGACCTCTTCATAGTTTATATTTATGGGTTTCTGGTTTTGCATTTTTAGTTGCATTGATGAAGTGATTGTAATTGCATCTTTTTCCCAAATTCTGATCCAAGGTCTTCTCTCTTGTTATATTTGTTATTTTCTCGTCTGGGTTGATCTTGTTTTACATAATCTTAGGCCATTCGAATTAGAGCCAGTTATTGGATAACCTAAGCGACATAGTTTTTTCTGTAGTCTGTAATTTTTTTCTTTCGGAAATATGCATTTTGGCATTTTAGAAGTTTGCTTTCCTGATATTATAGTCACCAATTGTGAACCGTGGTAAAATGGTGGTGTTGTGTTCTATTGTATACCATTTCATCTCATTTGTATCACATCAATCTACGTGCAACCTTGCCTCTTTATTATCTCACTTAGATCAAAATTTGAGGCCTCAGAATGTGGTCAAGCGTTGAAAAAAGGATGGTTTATTGTGTTCTCAGTACAATGTGAGTAGCCATTACAATTTTAGAGAAATTACATGTTATGATTGCTTAGTTTCTTATATCTGTTATATCAGTGCGTCGATAAATTGAGGACATTCTATTCCAATTGATGCTATTCTTATACAGTTCTACACTGCAAACCTGACAAGGCTATGCTAATTTCTTACAATAATCTTGGACATATTTAACTGAGTTTACAAATGGGAAAATAATTGATTTGCCTAATGGTCTTTGTTGCCTGCTTTGCTGCCAGCTTCTGCAACCATTTCTTCGAGTCACTTCAGCTTCTATCTCTTCTCCTGTATGATGCAGTTTGTTGTTTTGAGAAATTGCTAACCTCCAAGTTATAAGCAAAAGTTGTAGTTGATGGCTGAGAATTCTTGGGGCACATGGCCAACTTTGTTTGCTAAAGCATTTCCAAAGCAATAAGCTCTTTCACATCATGTCGCATATGTGCTCAAAGACTGCACTTGGCTCAAGCCCTAATTAGTTTAACACAGGTATTTATGAAATTGATGAACAAGATCCTAAGAAGCTAATTAATGCTCGACCATGAGAAAAGGTGGGAAAGTCGCCAGTCAAACAATAACATGATGAAATTTTCCCTTCATCTTAGAAAGCTGAATATTGTAGTTACTGAGCTACTTCAAAGAGTTCGATACAGGCTTTCTTCAATATTCATCAGCCGTCCAATGTAACCTGCTAGAGCAATAAAGTCAAAATGGAAAATGAAAATGCAAATCTGAATCAAAGTTTGAAAAGTTCACTTCCTACGAATCAATTCTAAAAAATAAAAGAATTAAAACAGGAATGTGGCATGTTTACGTGTGAGGTCGGTGGAGTGAATACTGATGCATCTCACCTAGACCAACTTCTTTCAGTGGCTCGATGAGAGGAGTTCTATCTTTCATGTGGATGTACAAGTGATTCAAATAAAATGATGACGGAAAAGATGCTAAAACCTATGATCTCTTCCAAAACCGGAATGGTATTAGGATTTGCAAGTATCTGTTGAAGTTTAATATTCATGGAGATATAAATGGGAGAAGGCAAACAGAATTGGATTACTCATAGATGATAAGCAACATAAAAACCAGGATGATTGCATTTATACCAAATAGGCTGAATTTTAAAATAGAAGGGTGGAAAAGGAGTTATTGGTGTTCCTGGGGTGAGGTTGGGATAGCCCATGGCCAACTATACAACATGATAATCAGCAGTTGATCATACTGCATAGATGTAGAAATATGATGACAGAGCAGAGAGCAGCTTGAACAATCTCTTTTGCATATATAATGTGCACTCCACAATGCACAGTAACTGCA
Source organism: Jatropha curcas (assembly GCF_041381405.1). Lineage (NCBI taxonomy): Eukaryota > Viridiplantae > Streptophyta > Magnoliopsida > Malpighiales > Euphorbiaceae > Jatropha > Jatropha curcas. Next base: position 5,179,147 of record NC_143161.1, read on the forward strand.
CATACAGGAAAACGAATTGAGCTTGTGCAATGGTGCCTAATATCAAAGTATGTCACCGCTTGTGGTGCATGTATAGTTTCTAGCATAAATTAAATTTCTCCTTGACGATTGAAAAGGAAAGGTACGTGTGGTCATAAAAAACGTGTGGTCATAAATAAGTAAACTCATAAGCATCTGAATCACAGGAAGATACAGGGAGTGATGAACATCTTCCGAGAGCCACCTTACCACTTGATTCTTGAGCTATCAGAAAGGCAAAGCAAAGAAAATATTGACCAGCCAAAGAATGTAATTTCCATCCAGCAGACTATTCCCTAGAATTAGTCTAAGTCCCACTATTAGGAATGAGGCCATCCTTGGCCATTTCAGTAAGAACATCCAAAACCACATCCATATTCCCTTCTTTATGATTGATTTCAATAAGAAGTTGGGCATGCTCAGCATCAGTAAGCTTGCAGCTTCTCAGTATGTTCACTATGACTTGATTTAACTCTTCATTCATCCCCTCCGAGAATAGTGCCTTTACCAGAGCAATAATAGTCACAGTATGAGGAACAAAACCAAAATGAACCATTTTATTATAAAGGTTGTAGGCCTTCTGAACATTGCCACCTCTACAATGACCATGTATAATAACATTATAAGCAGCTTCATTCGGTTTGTGGTTTCTCTCTATCATTGAATCAAAAACTCGATCTGCTTCATCCATCAAACCTTTCATACAAAATCCCTTCATAAGAGCTACCCCACTCTTAAATTCAATATTACAGCAACTTTCTATCAGTGTATTATATGTTACGTCAGATGGGATAGATTCATCGTAAAACAACTTAAGCAGAAGCCTCTTTGCTTCCTTAGCTCGAGCTTGTTTTTTTAGCCCATTGATAAGCACATTGTAAGTAACAGCATCAGGTAGAAAGCCTTTCCGTATCATTTCATCATGCAAACGAAGAGCAGTGTTTAAATCTTCTTTACAATAAGCATCAATCAAAATTGTATATGTAAATTCATCAGGAGGCAAGCTCATTGTCAACATCTCTTGGAACAGATCACAAGCTTCAGTTAGTCTTCTCTGTTCACAGAGTCCTTGAATGAGTGATGAATAGGTAATGGCGTCAGGGAAAACACCCTTATCAACCATCTCCACCTTCATTTGGAATGCCCTATCCAACTCTAGGTTACGAGAAAAACCAGATATTATAGTACTATAACTTACAACGTCAGGGGACAACCCTTTGTCCACCATATCTTGTAACAATCCTATGGCCTCTTCCATCCTTCCCAATACACAATGTCCATTAATAAGGGCATTGTAAGTCACAATTGAAGGTGAGAATCCGCTCCTGGTCATTTCATTCAGAACTCGGTAAGCCTCATTCAAGAATCCTTGTTGTGCAAACCCATTGATCAATGTTGTGTATGTCCTTTCATTTGGACGAAGCCCTCTAACATGCATCTGATCAAGAAACTCCATTGCACGATTCAAATTTCCAGCTTTACACATACTATTAATTAATGAAGTATATGTAACAACATTAGGTGACAATCCATTTCTCACCATTTCTGCATGCAAAACAAGCGCTTGGTGGAAATTATCCTTATTGCAATAGCCATTTATGAGTGTATTGTAAGTAACTTCATCAGGAGAAAAACCCTTACTAGCCATCTCGGCCAGAAAGTCACTCGTTTCCTTTATCCTTCCTTCTCTACACAGCCCATTAATTACCATATTATATGTAATCAAATTTGGCTCCAGACCCTTCAAAGCCATTGATCTCAACAAATCAAATGCTTCATCAATCCTCCTCAACTTACAATATGCATCAATCATCGTATTATAAGTAACCACATTAGGCAAACACCCATTCCTCTCCATGTCCTTCAAAAACCTTAAACCCATATTCAAATTCCCCGCCCCACAAAATCCCCTAATCAGAATATTGTAACTATACACATTTAAAGAAACGCCACTTGCAATCATTTCCCTATACACCTCCTCGGCCAACCTAAGAGGTTTTTTACACCTAATTATTGAATCTATAATAGCATTATAGGATAAAACGCCAGGCATAAATCCATTCAATTTAGCTAAATTAACAATATTTAAAGCCTTATCCATAAAATTCAAATGAGAATAAGATTTTACCACTAAATCAAAAACCGCAGAGCTCGAATTACAGATATGGTAAGTTTCTTTAAGGCATTGAAACACGAAATTGCCATCATCATCAATTGTATTGACAGCCAAGTCCTGAGCTATGGTCTGCGCTATTTTATAGAGCCTGAATTTAGTCAAAATATGAAGAGCGAGGCACTTGCAGTGTGAATTGAAGAATTGGAGGGGTTGGGCCCAATTCAGGAATTTTAAGGTTAGCGTTTGGTCATGCTGAGATTTTAGGAGTAAATACGAAGCTGCTTCAGGGGTAAACTGGGAAGACAGGGAATTTAGGTGGTAAGGATGGCGTTTTAAGAGAGATAGGGCTTTGTCTGCTAGAAGAGCATCTGTGGGAGATGAAAGGAAAGGGATGGTATGGTGAATTTGGGGTTTTGGAAGGGGCATTTCGGGAACCTGAGGAAAAACTCAGAGAGAAGAACAGCAAGTCAGCTGGAGAAGACGACTTGGGTTTAACGTTTAAGGAGTTCCTTTTTTAATTTATTTATTTGGTCCTCAAACTTTTAAAAATTTATTTTCACCCCTTACTATGGTGAATAATAAATTAAAAATAATATAATCAAATAATAAATTAAAAATAGTATAGTCAGTTCACTCTAATTGAGCCTAATAGTTTTACTCTGAACTTTGTTCTATTGCATTTTCACTCCAATCGACCTTAAACCATGAATTTTGACATTCTATTGCAGGAGCACCCTAAATACAATATATATATATATATATAATCATGAAATAAAAAAAATTTTTAAAATGTTGGCGTGGCACTCTCCTTTCTCAGTATTCTTTTTTTCCTTTTTTTAGAAATTTTGGATTTTTCTTTTTTTCTCTTTTTTTTATTTTGATTGGATATATTTTTAAAAAAAATATATGTATTCAAATTTTTGAATTTTTTAAATATTTTTTTATCTATATAATATCTATATATATCTATATATATGTCATTCTAAATCTCTCTATTTGAAAATTTTCATTTTGTACTGACCGTTGAGAGTCTCGTATCATTTGTTTATCATTTTATATTTATATTGATTTAATCTTTTTTATATAGATGTGATTGGTTTTCTTTATTCTGATATTCCTTTATAAGTGGATTTGAGAATTGACATTGAGGTAATCTCTTGATCCTTCTTTTATTATAATTTTTGTGTATTCATTTTGTTTTTCTTTTCGTTGCATGCATCGTATATTTAGTTTGAAAGAAGAATGAGCACTCTCTTCTTTGAAAATTTTTTTTTTCTATCTTATCTATTTATCTATTAAGAATTATATGTGATATTTTTTTACAATCGTTCACTAATTCAAAACACCATAAACACATATAGCTCTGGTTGCCACATTTCATAACTTTCCTAACTTTATAGTACAACAAATTCATTTTTTCATTTCACAAACAGATGCAAGCATTAATTTCTCTTAATATTTTATTACAGTTTTTAGATAATCAGAGTATTTTGATCATGTTATATTACATGTAGCTAAGCTTGCGAAAGAGCAAGGATTGGCCATCAATGTCGAAGGAGGTAGACTTTGTGCTTATGCAGATATTTCATGAAATACATTATGCCTTTGTCCAGTTGAAGATATCTCATTTAATTAAATGCCTTTGTCATCTCCTCTGTTGATGTGTATTTGTTTTAAGTCTAAACTCTTTTCTTCTGCTTTCATTTCAAAGTCTTTATAATAGATAGGATATGGACACGACTTTTGTTCTCAACAAATCAGTCCAGTCTTTGGAGTTTGAATCAAGAGTAGATTAATAATCAAGGACAGTAATTATGCTTGACTATTGACTATTGATACAAGCTCATTATTAGTTATTGACCCTATAATCAAGCCTAAAATATCTCTACATTTGGGCACAGCACGGCTATGCCTTACTTTCTTAATGAAATGAATTGAAAATTTTTTTTCCTTTTTACGTTTGTTCTTTCTGTGATACTATTGATATGCAATTATAAATACAATCATCATAAAAAAAACTATCTATTTTTTTATTTGATTCAAAAATTGTTAGTTGGACATTTTGTGGATGGTTATTATTAGCAATTTTTTTGACTTAATTTTATTGTCATTCAAAAATTAAAAATGTTGATTATTTAGAAATTATAAAATAATTAATTAAATTATTTATTTAGATATTATGAATTTGTATTTTGTATTTTATATAATACATTCATAAATTCATAAATAATAAGTCGAAAAAAAAAACTAACAAGGATAAGATTCAATTTTTTTAAAAAAAATATTAATAAGCAGAATAAATTTTATTAATTATATATTCTAGGGTTTTTTTAAAATTTTATTTACGGTGTAAAATTAGGCCTTCAAAATTCTGAAATTTATTTTTTCAATTTTTAAATAGTATATAAGTATGATGTTCTTTTGTGTAAAACCTCCTATGTTTTAAGGAAAAATTTTACTTAGACCAGATCCATGACCCACTCATGAACCAAACCAATGAAAATAAGGTTACTTATTTAAACGAAAATATTTCTGACTATACACTGGGAAAAAAATGATAAAGTCGAAACACTTTTTAAAGAATTCTTACTGTCATTGATTTGGTCCATAAAGCGTGGCTATGGACCTAGTCTAGATAAGTAATTTTTATTTTTTAGTATATTTAAATTATATTTGGAATCAATAGATGACAATAAAACAATTTTTTTACTTTTCCTTTATTTTTTATGTTTTAATAATATTTAATAATAAAATTATATTTTACTGTTAACTAATTAAATTAAAAATAATATTTATCTGTATATTATCCTTATTGAATTATTTAAATTATAAAACGTTATCTATATAGAATTATATGTGGTAGGATACAATATTTAAATTATTTGAATTATAAACTTTAACCGACACCTAGACATAATTAATTGAATTTTTAATTATTTAAAATAAATTAATTACATTACAATTTCTATTATAACATGATAATCTAATAAAGCATGCGGGAAAACAGATCTTTTCATAATATATTAAATATAATTTATAAAATACAAATTCGGGCAAAGCGCAGGCCTTCACCTAGTTAGAATTTAAATTGCAAACAAAATATAAGAGTTCAATCTTTTCGATTATAAGAGTTTTTCACTAATTTAGTGTCCTAAGGAGAAAACTGCCCCTACAGTGAAAACCACAGTGTTAAAACAATCAATTCGGACTTTCAATGAATAAAAAAAATATTATTTTTTAAGTTTATTAATAATTTTCATTATTGAAATATCACTTAATTAAAAGTACATTCAACGACATTATATTTATGATATTTATTAATCTCATACTAAAACTCAAAAAAAAAAAAAAAAAAAGATTCATATCAGATATTTACCGAAATATCAACCTAAATGGCAATCTACAAGCCAAAATTGTAAAGGTTGGAAGCCTCTCTATCAGAATTGAAATTGAAATTATTGGTTTATACATGTTTAAGTTGTTCAGAGTTTGGTTCTGTTTTACAAAATTGTAAATTTATTTTAATTAATAGGATAGATATTTCTGTTAGATTTGGTGCGTGTCAAAAAAATAATAATAAATAAATAAATAAAAAGAAGAAGAACGTATGGTATACGCACCATTGACCCGTCTATTTTGGAATTTTAACGGTAAACCACTGCAACAGTACAAATTAGACTATATTTCAATCAAAAAATAAAAAATTCACACAACATCCCCTATAAATGCGTTACGTAGGAATTTATATTAATGTAGGAAAAAAGTACAGAAAATTCTCCTCACAGTTCAGGGAAAAAATGGTCGGCCGGCGGTTGCTTATTGTTAGCATCATCGTATTATTTTTGTCTTCATTTTCATTCGAGACAGTGTTGGCAAATCGAAGCAAAATCCCCATCCCAAGTGAGTTCTATTAAACTTTTATGCTTGTAAATGGATATATTTTATTATGGATATAAATTAATTTTTTATCATATAATTTCAAATTCTTGGTGCAGGAAAGAAGAATGGTGAAACTGGAAGGCATGAAAGTCTAAAGGAAAACAAAATTCTGTCACGTGCTTCTTTTTCAAGACCAGTAGGTGTTCGTGGCCATGCAGCCCCACCACCGAATTTTTGATATTTGTTATTGTAAGTAATAGATTTGAATCAAACTTAGGAGTAATCTTGTTACTTCGTAGTTATGGAGTTGTTTAGACTAATTCAAATAAAATAGCTTTCAGTGAAAGGATCAATTAATCATATAATTAATGTCCGAGATTTTCACTCACCGTTAAATAAAAGATTGCTAGAGATTTATCATTTTGTCAGTTTAGCTAGAATGAACAAAAATACTGAAAATATCTTGCAATCAATCAAATTTCTATTATTCTTTCAATCTCACAATCATCTTCACTTCTATCAATTTCAAACTTATATTGGGAAGGAGGATGGTAAGTTGAATAAAGCCAAGATGAGAGTACCTAGTGCCTTCGTGATTATCAAATTACTTATTTTAATTTTTAAGAATTTAAAATTCCTTATCCCCTGTATGAGAAAACAGTTACTCCACTTAATTAAATTTTGCTACTATATATGTAAGTAAGCCCTTCAATCCCTTTTAACGAAAATGGCTCCTAAAGGTAATATGAGTATTGTTTGCATGCTAGTGTTGCTTTTCTTGTCTGAGATCGCATTTGCTGAACAGTCCAAGATTCGCAAAACCAGTAAGTCAGATTATGAATTTTATGTACCTATATATATATATATACATACTTGTCCATGAATTGTTTGTTGTTTTCAGGAGTGGATGGTGAAGATCATGCAAACTTTGCGGAAAACAAAATTGCTGCTGACGGGAGCTCATCGCCACCTGCCCGTCACTATATTCGCAATCACTCTAGCTGCGGTACAGAGTGGTAAATATCCTAACGGCCTGCAAGAATCATAAAATTCTCAATCGCGGAATCAATATATATATTGTACGTCTGTGTGCACACGCGCATAAACTGCAATATTTGATAATATATAGATGTGCGGAATATAATATTTTAAAGATGAAACTTTCTCTTTTCATATTTGTAAAATTCAAAGTTACAGTAAAAAAAAAAAAATGGGCACGGAAGCAATGGAAATGTATGTATAACGGATCAAATAGTGGTAAAAATACCTCGTTGCCTGTTTAAGCCAAGACTAAACTATATTCTTTACAACACAACGCCAACCAGACATTTATAAGTAATATGAAACATCGGCATCATGATCGACTCTTGCTCTTTGAAGAATTTGCATGAAACTGAAGGCTCTTGGAGTCTGCACTTGGAAGCAAAGAAGCTGTATCTCCAGATGTTTCATGATTCATCAATAGTTGCTGCACATCTAACCTATATATATATATATATCATACGCGTCTCCTGGGCCGTTTCAGACAAGAAGCATAGTAAAACTCGATGCTTCCAACAGGGTCAAAAACACACATCTATTCTTCATTGCACCTTTGCAACGGTTCGGCTTGAAACACCATGCAACAATTTTACAAAACCATGGAAGCTGAGTTTTCCATCAGTATGCCTTATCCAGTCATTGAGGACAGCATGAACTGGGATCGAGGGGCCAAGCCCAAGTTCCTGAAATGTCATAAAAATTTCACACTTTTTTTGAGGCTTTGTTTGGCTAATTGGCTCCAAACATGCAGTTGGGCATCAAAATGTCATAAATTATTGGAAATTCTATAACTTTGAGGAAAGTTCTAACTTACTGAAGCAAGCTCTTCTATAACAATAGCCCTGTTTCCATCTTTATCAAAAAGCTCATATGCACTAATAGCACGCTGTTCCCACTGATCTAGTGCCTCCAGCTGATGGACGCTCAAGCCAGCTGCACAAAATTCTTCAAAATCCATTCTTCTGTATTGAAGTGCATTTAGCTGTCATGAAATGAAAATTAAAAGGGAGGTACCAATATATGCTAGAGGCCAACACCCATACAAAAAATAGAATAACCACAAACAAATGGCAAATTGTTCCTTACTGAGGAAAGGAAATCAGGTATGCGTGAATCTTTCATTGCATCCGTCGCATTTTTCATCAAGGCCTACACCAACAAAATGAAATGTTCCATTATCCAGCCATGACTATCATGCAATTTAAAGTATGCATGCGTTAGAGAGAGAGAGAGAGAGAAAAAGAGAGAGAGAAAAAGAGACCAACCATTCTAAGGTTTTCCAAGGTTATGGTGCTATTTTTGTTTGGTTCTAATAATGCAAACTGTTCCTTCAGAAAATAAAGTTCATGTACAGACAATGTCTTAGACAATGCCTGCAAGATAGATCCAAACACAAGATAGGTTCATTAAAAGGTAAGTAACAAAAAATCAAAGCTAATACTAATCAGGAAACTCAATGTTCAGATAATCTTCCACTGTCATACTGAATATCAATTTTAAGACAGATGTTTCATAATTCATGAAAAGAGAAGATGCAAATATTTAGACTTTAAAATATCTTTATTAAGTTCAAGAAGATGGAAAAGAGAAACTCCAACATCAAAAGACAAAATTGTAACATGTATCCGGCAACATGAACAAGCACAAAAGAAAAAAGAAATCAGTTTTTATTCCTGGTTTTTTCATTACAAGTATATACACACCCTTAAAGCAGCCTTACGCAGAGATGATGAGCGCATATATGCCTTCATGAGTCTGAAAATTAAGATATCAAGAGGCACTTTTATATCATTATGATTCCGGATCCAAGGATGACCTGTAAACAAAAAGATTGTCATGTTGATTCACAACAATCACATTTAGACCTATAATTATGTATGAGACAATGTACTCACTTAAAGCCTGAGCTGCCGACATTCGCTTTCTGGGGTCCTTGTTTAATAGACGTTTGACAAAGTCTTTTGCTTCTGGAGATAAAGAAGGCCAAGGTGCTTCATCAAAACTTGGATCAGCTTTCAAGACTGCCCGAAAAATTCCAGACTCAGTCCGGGCCCAAAATGGACGACTGCCACATAATAGAATATACGCTATAACACCTATGCTCCACACATCAGCCTCCGTGCTATAAGATCTATGGAGGACTTCAGGTGCCACATAGTATGCACTCCCCACAATATCATTAAGTCTTTCATCTGCAAGCCACAACATTTGTCAAAAACCTACCAAAAATCATAGGGTCAAGTGGGAAAACATTCAGAGCAGGTAATTCCATTGGACATTGCCAAAAAGCACAAACCTGGTCTGACAAAATCTGATAAACCAAAGTCTATGACTTTCAGCTGAGAGTTCTCATCCTTATTAGTATACAGAAAGTTCTGAACAAGCAAATGAATAATTTAGATTATAATGTAAGAAAGAATTTTAGATACAGCATAATATATCTATGCAGACATCCTTTTCCACCTCACTGTAATAATAAATGCTACAGCAACCAACATAATTTAACACAATCAGAAATGTCATTGTGCCTCTGTTCTTTTGCTTACTCCTCTGATATACAAAATTCCATATAGATCAGATTAAGATAACTAATATAATATCAAACTTGAGTGATTGAAGTTGGTTTCTTTTCCCATCATTCTTAAAATTTTAGCACTTACTCAGCCATGTATCTCACAACTGCAGAAACAAAAATTTAAATAAATAATTCAGTTCCCCATAAGCAACTACCATGTTGCCTTTTGGCAGGCCCAAGGCTAGGAGGCTCAAGGAAACAAATGGCTAAGATGTGCACTTATTTGTATGATGCGCGTCTAATTAAAAGTAAATATCAAAATCATATTTTTGCATATCAAATAGAACAGTTATCACCCATACCAGGATCCAAGGAATAGATAAAGCTTAAAACAGACAGGCAGACACAGATCACAAGTTCTCTGATTGACTTCAATCAAAGTGACAGCAGCAAATGAAATGACATCACACAACTACCTATTTTTTTCAATTGAGTATACAGGAGCCTAAAACTAGCACATTGAAAATAGCTGACTGCTGAAGAATTGACTTTGTGCTTCATGTGATTGAGTAACAACTGGCTACGAAGAAAAGGCATGGTAATAAAATTAGTTTCCCATCCCACTTTATTTCCCAGTTTCACCAAACAGCATAATTCTCAAATCTTAACTTTAAGAATAAACATCTGAATGGGAAGCAAGCATTTTCTTTTCTTTCCTTTTTAGTTTTTTGAAAATGCAATATAGTCCGCATGTGATTCTTTCACTAAAGAGAAAAGAAAAAAAATAGAAATAAGTTTCACCTCTGGTTTAAGATCTCGGTGGACCACCCCTTGTAGGTGACAAAAGGCAACAACCTTAAGTATCTGCGCCAAGACAGCCTTTGCATCATCTTCTGAGTATTTCCCACCCCTGAAAATGTAACAATATAGCTTTATCAGAATGTATCATGAGGTGTATAGAGAAATCTAAGCAACCTAAAATTTTAAATATGGCCAGTAACAAAGTAGATCACCTTGAAAGTATTCTGTCTAGGAGCTCCCCACCTTCACATAACCTGGAAAGTTCACGACAACTGATTAACTTTCATGAGGTAAGGATCTCATTAAGCTTGCATGCAAGTAGTGAATACTATTTCACATTTATATTAGTATACTACAAAATTTAAGAAAACACATCCTGGTGCTTGAATATGAGGGCAACAGTTTGCTGTCAAACAGGAACGGTGCTGATGACCCTTATCTAAATCATCCAGTAGGTAGAAATTTAACTCAACTAATTAATAAGCATTCAATAGATGATGGCATGTTTTATATATATTGTGGACATTCCAGCTTACTCCATCACTATATAGACATTATCAGAGTCTTCAAATGCATCATGGAACTGTACAAGATTGTTGTGTCCTGTCAAGGCCTTTAATATTTTCACCTCCCTTCTCACATCCTCGACTGCAATAGCTGTTGTCATCTGGCAATTTAGAATACATCACAATTAATTTCTATGCCGTGAGAAGATACAATAAAGAGAAATATCATAACCTTTTCACCATGCTAATTTAGAAAATATAAATTTGCACCAAATTGGCAAAAAGAACGTAAGTGTCAGCAATACTTAGAAATTTAAGATAATAGCAGAAATAAATTTTAGTGGCTTCAAGTCTTTAACCAGAAGTACACTGACAACCAAAGGAATGCGAAGGACTACCATCAAAGATATTAGTACATCGATTTCACATTCCTTCTGAAGGATTCAAGAGCACTACACGATATTCCCTTTCCAACTTGTCCATAAACTGGATGTGAAAGTTAGTAGCAACACAGAGTCCTACCAGGCTACCAGCATTGGATGTAACCAGGTCCAATGTTCAGACTAATTTTCTAGCCAACAAGGTCACAGAGCACTGCCTTACTATGGTGCTAGTTCAATCAATGGTTATGCCATTTAATTATGGTTGCAGGAAGTACTTCTCTCCTTTTGGAAGAAGATTAAAATCACCCAAGTTATTTTATTAGAGGTTAACTGCCTGATCAACTCATAAAGAATGAATTACCAATTCAAGTGTGCCCTCAATACAGATATTGGCGAATGGTCCAACTATATCTTCTCCTCATCCAATTCGAATGCAGGCATAACCTAAAAGTGGGCATTTGCGGTCCCATGTGAGGACCCCATATAATACACTGGTCCATTTCAAAAGCCAGATTCACAGACAACCATTTAAACTACTGGTTTCCTCTTCCATTAGTATAGGCTGTCAAATATCGAGCATCAAAAAAAGGTAAATAGAACAAGTCTTTAGGAAAATGTGATTCCCACTCCTTGTTAGACTACACACTTTTATTACCTGGCAAACATAAAGATTGGTGATGCAGACCACCAGCATTCTGGCTTAAAATTGCAATTTAAACCTAAAATATACCCAATAAGGTGTGCTGAACACAGTACCAAGCCATCCAGAGGTTAGTAAGGTGAGCCTCAGGCTTTTTCCATTGACCCAAAAACAACTAATAAACAAACAAAATGGTTACTTTGTGTCTATCACACTCAAAACACCAATCTTTAAGGTGAATTTACAGATAAAACTACTACCTATACTCCATCTCTAGAAGGATGCCAACCAGAAATTTCAGTGAACTTATTGTCGTTATCCCGTCTAGCTTCTCCATATCCTGATCCCCCATTCAAACTAAAAGCCTTCACCTTGTTTCAAAAATTAATAATTCAAAAAACAAAGTGTCTAATACTGAATACAAACAAAGAATCAACCACAAGATTCAGCTTTCAACTTTAAACAAAATCAGATAACATAAAAATGAAAATTAAACAAAATAAAAGTAAAGTAAAAGAAACACCTGCAAATCTAAATATTTAATAAATGATCAAATTCAGAACATAATTAAACAAAGAAAAAAGCATTTGAGAAAGAACCTTGGATTTGGGTATGACTTTAACAGCAACTTGCTGCCCCTTGCGATCACCCTTCTTGAACTTAGCAGAACAAGTATACCCAAAATGCCCTCGACCAACCTCCTCCCCCACCTCCAACCTACTAGTGAACTCTTTCGAAAACCCAAATCTCTTATCCAACTCTAATGCACCCGCATCCTCGCTCTCATCTTCTCCTTCCTCCGGAATTGCTGCTTTCTTCTTCTTTTTTCCCTGTTCACGCCTTCTTAAGACGGCCCTAATGTGTTTGGCAGGAGAAGGCGGCGGAAAAGGCTTCTTAAAGATCCGCATCGGAGTAGGAGTAGAGTCAGCAGCAGCGGGATCAGTAGAAGGCGATTTCTTGAACAAATAAGCAGGACTAGGTGTGTAGAATGGGAAGAAAGGGGACTGCTTTGGGTTACGGAGAGGTGCAAGTGGAGATTTCGGAGTCTGGTTCGGGTTAGTGGAGTCATCATTTACAGTTCCGTTTTGAGGAGCGTAAGGGTTGGGTTTGGGAGCTTTTGATGTGCAAGTCCCCATTTTTATTCTTGGTGTAGGAGGAGGTGGAGCTGCTAGTGGTTATGACATTGTGTATAGAATCTGGGGGCGGCGACGGAGGTGTGGTGGTGATGAAGAAGCAGTGAGACTGAGAGAGAGAGAGAGAGAGAGAGAGAGAGGGGAAAAAGGAATGGGCTTTGTTGGCCTATTATGGAGTAGCAGCTGAAAAGTGAAAGTGAGCTGTACAGTGTGACTAGCCATGAGCCATGCACATGACTTGCTTTTACATGAACTGTTTTTTTCCTTTTTTTTTTTAACTTTGACCGACCTAAAAAATTCTTTAGTGTGCTAATGATGTATAGTTACCGCCTAATGTTCAAATTTTATTAGTTTAAGATTTCATGTAACCAAATAAATGCCAATAACTTAAAACAAAAAAAGAAAAAAGATTAACAAGGAATTCCTCAAAAAAAAAAAAAAAAAA